>NC_056732.1:617293156-617543156 GCF_019279795.1 Protopterus annectens | reverse complement strand
GTGACTTCACCATTTCTGATTTCCTGGACTTTATAAATCTTTTTTATACAACCTATACTTCTATAACTATTATTAACCAATTGGGTGACATGATTAGAAAAACTCAAAGCTGGATCTACCCATATACCCAGGTCCTTAAATGAATCGACAGTTTCAATCACTGTGTGCCATATTAAATATTCACCATTCAATTTATGTCTCCTAAATCTCACATGCTTAGCTTTTGACGTATTTATCAACATATTATTCTACGTCCATATGGTCAATTTAGTCAAGTTCTGTTGCAGACATGCCCTGTCTGTAACACATGTAATCAGTTTATCCAATTTCAGGTCATCTGCATACAGACTATAGAATACCTCAGATGAATAAAAGAGGTCTGGAAGATACACTTTAAACAAGTAAGGGCCTAGGATAGAATCCTGTGGGATACCATGAATGTAACTAAGAATTTTACCTGTTCAGTTGTTGTATGATACTTGCCATGCCGTATTTGTAAGCCATGCAGCTATCCATTTTACCAAGAGTAAATCAATACCTAGTTCTTGTAATATATTGATTAGTGTTTTGTGTATGACCCTCTCAAATGCTGAAGTTAAATCTATATAAATTACATCACAGCACACTTTTTCATTTATAGCTGTTATTATACTGTTATAGAACATCATGTTACAGGTAGTAATAGATCGATTTTCAACATATGCATGCTGATATATGGTTTGAAGTACCAACCTTTCCAGTTCTGGCAATAACTTATCCATAGGATCATAGGAGGTTATGAGGCTAATGGCCCTGAGACCCTTACAAGCCAAGCCAAGAGTTTATCCCCCAAAAGAAACCTCAGTCAGCACCTGTTGCCCCTATCAGTGAGGGACACAGGTGGTACTCCTGGGACAAATTTGTGGTTTCCCATCCACTCATCAAGATTGCGCTTGAAGAGGGTCAGTGAGGTGCTCTATTTGATATGTATGGGAAGTCTATTCCAGTGATGGGGCAACCTCTGGGAGACAAACCTGTCTCTCCAGCAGGTTTTGTTGATGTCACATATTCAATTCGAGCCTTTTGAATGGGTAGTGCGCAAGGAGTTATACTTACGTATATGGAGCATTGCTTGTAGGGCAGGGTCTGAGATTGCCTTGTAGGCAAGACATAGATCACCCCTGAGCAATCTGTACAATACCAAGCAGACCAACAGTGATTTGAGCCTATCTGCATAGGACAGGTATTGGAGGCCATTCAATATTACTTTCTCCATTATTTTTTCATAACATGAAAGTAGACTTCAGGTCTATATGACTCTGGGTTTGTCCTACTCCCCTTTCCCTTAAAGACAGGTTTAATAAGCATATCTCCAATCTTGAAGGATCTCCCCATATTTATATGACCTAGTAAATAATATATATAATGGTACTGTAAGTTCTTGCTGAAGAGTTCTCAGGTCATTAATACTTATTCCATCTCTTCCCATTGCTTTGTTTAGATCCAGTTTGCATAGTTCTTTCCAATATAATCTGTTTTGATCCCAGTTTCTGATGTTACCTGGATATCACTAGAAAAACTTATCACCTGCTTTGTGGAGCCAAACTGTTTTGCATAAGCTTTTGTAAATATATCTATAATCTGTTTTGTTTGAGAATACATTTCAGAATATGCACACAGTTTATCAATTTGTATGTCTTTACTCCTTCCACATCTTATATATCTATAAAATATTTCCAATTATGTTCAATATCTATATACATTTTCTTAAAATTTTTTTTTGATCTTGCCTCACACGGTGCTTAATTTTTTTTTTTTCAATAATTTTTATTTTTATTTTTACATTAATAAATGTCACAAATAAAAAACATCTTACAACATGACCGTGTGCATATATATATATATATATATATATATATATATATATATATATACATACACATATATACACACACACATATATATATATATATATATATATATATATATATATATATATATATATATATATATATATATATATATATATATACATACATACACATACACACATATACATATGTTATACATTGATGTCAAATACCACAGGATATAGGTCATACAACATATCTATTTACACTATGTACATAGATGCTTTCATTGTTAATTCCACAGTTATATAGACAGTATATACATTTGTAATATCCAAGTTATTATTTAATATATTCCTTAGATATGCCATGTATATTGGTTTTGTTTTGTTAGTTTTGTATGTGTTACTGTGTGATGGTTTAGGAAAGCATCTATTTATCCCCGTCCCTACACTGTGCCTAACCACTATATCCCTGGACCAGGAATAATCAGGGGGGGGGGGGATGAAGGTTCATTATATGGTTTACCTTTACATCTAATCTTGGAATGTGTTTTCTTTTTAGATATAGATTTACTCCATAGTATCCCCCCTGTGTTACTATAAACAATGTGGACAAAGTTGAACAAACTAGTTCCCTCAACAAACACTGCTACTTAATATCCCTAGCCTCTTCCAACATATTATTTATACAGTGATGGTATTGCATTTAAGGTACAGCATGTATTGTTTTTGTCTTGTGACTAATTCTTTCTAATAGTATTTTTAAAACAGCATATTAATATACATTCCTCAGTAAATTATAGCAATAGGTGTACCATAGTAATATTGTTAAACAATCAATCTTGTCATTTTACATTTTCTCTCATTTGACTTCTTTTTCCTCCCTTTACTTATTCAGGTTTTGGCCTTCTTTGGTGCCTATAGTGATGTTTTCCCACATCAATCTGTGTGGGTTATAAAATATATACTTGGCACCTATTTAACAGAAGTAGGAAGTATAGAGAGACAAAAAAAAAAAGAAAAACAGCTTAGCCAAACAGTCCTTCTGCTATAGTTGGCATATTAAGGCTATATTTACATTATCCCAGGATTGTTAGGTTATTTTACTAATTTCCTGAGATTACTTCTCTCCAGGATCTTTTAACACATTTCTAGTATTTACATAAAACATTTAACAATTTTTTCCCTTTTATCCCAATATTAAACTATGAGCTAGCATAATTCTGACAGTTTATTTCTTGCCTATTATTTAAGGCTGGAGTTTCATTCACCTACACAGTACTGGGTGTACTGTTTTAGTGAATGGTTCAGTTCAACAGTACCTTATTTCTTCAAGGTTTTGCTTGCAGGTTGGTTGACATCTATGGTGCAGCTTTCTTCTTTTAGCTGGTGCAGATCAATTTTCATTTTTCAGGCAGTAAAATCCTTTGGAGCTTGCTGAAATCCATTTTGTCTGACTGTTCTTAATGAAGCCATCAAAAGCCTAGGGGGACTGAGTTTGCAAGCCAATATCCGAGATGGGAACTTCCTTCCTATATTCGTGCATCGGAAACAGCAGTTCATTTTTGGTTCCCACCCAGGCTGTACTTCCCTTTCCTGTGTTCCTCATGGCTCACATCAATGACCCAAGGGCCTAGACAGCAAGGGGAAGATTTCAGAGTTGGATCCCAGCTAGAGTGCTCATGAATGGGGTTGTTTTTTCATCCAAGAGAACTTTATCTTTTTTTTTTTTGTGGATTTATTTCACTTCTGAAGGTGGAATTTGCTTGAAAACAGCCAGAAATGTCTCTTTTGCCTCTTTGGGGTTAGCAACCATGTATTTAACCTCTTTGATGTAAAAGATTAACTGATTTGGATATTTCATCTGGAATTTGATTTTTTTTTCTATTAGGAACCTGCAGTATGGAGATAGTAGTTGTCTTGCTTGTCTTATTTGTATTGGGAGGTCTTGAGCAAAGGAGATTTTATTATTATTCCAGGTGAGTGTGCCTTTTTTCTTTGCTGCCAGTATGATTTTATTTACATCTTGGTAGTTTAATATTTTAATATAGACAGGTCTTGGTTTCAGTGATGTTTGCATTTCACTCAGGGCTCTGTGGGCTCTCTCTATTGTTATTTGCTGCATTTCTTCAGATTCCTCTAGGAGGGAATTTATTATTTGCTTGATTGTTGGTATTAGATTGTTATGAAGTACAGTTTCAGGTATTCCTCTGATGATGATATTGTTCCTTCGAGATCTTGCTTCCAGGTCTGTTAATTTTGCTTGTAAGTTTTGTATTTCTTTGTCATGGGCATCAGTTTTTGAGAAATAGAGTCTATTTTTATTTCATTTTCTATTATTTTGGACTCAGATTTTTCCATTCTGGATATTATTTGGCTGAATGAGTCACCAAAGGTTTGAAATTGTAATGATAAGTCCTTTAATGCTTGCTGGATAGGTAATAAGGCAGATTTTATGTCTTCCAGATTAGCTGGCTGGTCTGTCTTGGATTTATTTGTATTTTTAGAGTTGTCAGTTTGTTTAGTTGTCTTTTGTCTTTTTGAAGTTGTGTCTTTCTCAGGTGAGGCTAGTACTGAGAATTTGGTCTTAGTTGTTGTTGTTTCCATATTATTTTCCTCTTTTGACATCTTGCTGTATAGTGTTTTACCAATCTTGCAGTCAGATGCAGGGCCTTAGTAGCACATTGCTTAAGCTGTAAATCTTAGTTAATCCTGCTGTTTCTGAGCTGAATCTGTCACCTTTTCTTCCTCTTTTGTTTGCTGGATGATATTAGCAGTAAATATCTACAGTTATTTCTGTATTATTAATTCTGCGTTGCCTTCTGGGTTTGTTTTAATCCAGGGTATATCGAGACCTAGGTGATAGCAGTGCTCACAGAACAGAGGCCATTTTGAACTGACACTGTGCTTAATTTCTTTATTCAGTTTGTTTATTTCTGTTTTCAAAGTTGTAGTTCAACCTCTTTTCTATTTGTTATATATTTTTTTTGTCTCTTATCTTAATCAGGTATTTTGTTCTTATGGAAATATAGCCCCTAACATTCTATGCCTAGATCCTCATGTTAAACATTTTTTTTTTATTTTTTGCACTCAAACAATTTCTATTTCAAAACTTTCCACATTCCCTCTGCAGTTTTTCTCCTGAATGCATCACTCCAGTTGGTTTTACATAGTGACTATTTTGCTTCCATATAATCTGCAATTAATCTTTGGTGCATTAGTTTAGATTTTAGTTTGGCAGAAGCATCTAGCAACAAATTAACCTTTATAAAACCATGATCATTGCATATAAACGGTGGTAAAACTTGACATGAAGTAACAGTAATTTCTTTAGGAACACAGACAATGTCTAGTATGTTCCTTTCCCTGGTAGTTTTTGTTTTCTACAAATTGAAGCAATTGCTGTTCTTGAACATATGCTGTGAATATTTTCCTTACTAATGTTGCTGAATCAATAGTATTCCAGTCTGTTTCTGGTAAATTTAAATCCCCAGCCGCTATCATTCTTCCCTTCCATGTTTCATGCAAGAAATGTATGAATTCCTCTAGGTCACCAGCATTTGACTTTGGTGGTCTATACACTCCAACAATTGTTATATGTTCCAGGGTTGCCTTTATTGTCACAGTTACACAATCTATAGTATTGGTGTTATCATTCAACATGTAATAATCACAGGTCTCATAACTATCTTTAATCCCTGTCATAACACCTCCACATGATTTTTTGTTAGAATCTCTGCTACAGCAAAAACATTTATACCCTGACAGAACTGGTTTCCAGTCATTGTTCTTTAACCATGTTTCCAAACAATAACAACATCAATCTTGTGGGATCATAGCAAATTTTCCAATAAAAAAACTTTATTATTGATGCTCCTAGCATTAACAACCATCAGAGATGCAGTAAATGTTGCTATCTGTGAACTGTTAAATTTTCATCCTGGCAAAAATCCTGCCTTGTGTTTGTCAAATAATGAAAAATATCTGCTGCAAAAATTTTCTTCCCTGATCTTGACAAATGCACTCCATCCTGTCTAAACACATGTGGTCAGAATTAGGCTTGGATGCTCTACACATTTCCATTTTTTAAAAAGAGACTGTTTTTCTCATGTAGCTATTTACCCAAAATATTTTCACTCATGGTGACTTGACTGTCCTCTCTATATGTGATTTTTGAAAAATATGTCCTAACACCAGTGCAAGCTATAATATCTAAGAGGGCTGCAAGTTCCCTACTAACAGTCAGAGAGTCCTTGTGGATGAGATTATTTGTACCAACATGAATAAAAACAGATCCATACTTCCTTACATTAATGCATTCTAAGGCTTGTCACACATCCTCTATTTGTGCTCCTGGCAGGCATACTACAAGTCCATGTTCATTATCTTCTCTGTAAATGTAAGCATCAGTTCCTCTATAATTGAGTCTCCAGTTACAAGAATATCTGTTCTGACCAGATCTGAAGAATCTTCAATTTCTAATTCAGTCCCCCTAAATTGTTGCTAAAAAGGAATGAACTTCATCACCATTAGTCTTATTAATCCCATTAGTTTCATTGGATTTTACATTTGCAACCATACCATTCTCATCCAACTGGCTTTGTACATCCACAGCTTGAACCATGTTGTCAGTGTTTATATTTCACCTCTTTTTTCATTCAGTAATGTACTTCATTTCTTCCACGTTCAGTTTTGATTTGTTTCTTTTCCCTCCCCCTTGCCTCTTTTTTTCTACCTTTTCTTTTGGAAACATTCTGTCTTTTTCTGTAGACAGAAGGTTTTCTGGTAGAACAATGTTATCATTCCCTGAAATCTGTGTGTTACATAACAAAGCAGTGTCCTTTTTACTATATATTCTCTTTACTTTTCAGACATTAATCAGTTTTGTTTTCGTCTTTGTCATTTCTTATGCACTTCCTCCTTTTTTATTTCCTTCTAAACACTCTGAATTCTCAGATTGCTTAATACTTGAATCCAGAATTCCAAAGTTGTAGGGGGGCATCATTTTGTTTCATGGGGATGAGTGATCTTTCCACTAAATAGACACATATTTTTCTAAACGTGTTCTATTTGCTCTTTGCCTAACATTATTTATCTTATTAGTCCAGTCACTAATATTTCAACAGCAGTTCGCCAAGTTGTGCCTGTTGCAGAAGTGCAATCATTAACAGTAGCTTAGATTTACTATTAATAATGGTAAGCAAATCATCCCATCTTTTGACAAGAGAACACAGATCACCAGTGTTATCAGGTGTTACCTTTAAATGTACTTAGCATTTAGTACACTGTACAAGATACTTGTTCTTTAGCAAATCATTAATGGCACATTCATTTAAGGAGTCTATATTCAGCCTCAAATTAATAAAAAACTATAAAAGAAAAGAATAACCAAAATCAGCTACCACAGAATTCAAAGATAACTTAAATCAACTTCTCTGACAAAAATCACAAAAAACAATATACAACTAAATACTAAAGTAGTTCAGTAAAGTTATTGTTCTGACTGTACAAGTTCTCAAAGTCAGACAAAAGTTAGAATTCCTTTACATCGCGTGCAGTCACATCTCACTTTAACAGTAAAGATAACAAACCAAGACAGGATTGTTCAGATAAGCTCTGGATTGTCCTTTCTGCAGTCTGTGTGACTTTATAGCTGACTAGGTACCTTAAATTGCCTAGGGTTTGCCTGTCTAAAACCTATCCCTTTCTAACAATAAACTCTGAAAATTTAAGGTAAATATAAAACAAAATAAATCTTCTTGTCCACAAGCTATCTCTTCCTTCCTAGAAACAGTGAAAAACAGTGGTAAGAAATAAAATATAAATTCAAGTAAAATGTCTCTTACCAGACAACTCCATAGTAAATCACAAACCAAGACAGGATTGTTTAGACAAGCTCTAGATTGGTTGTGATATAAACATCATGATGTGATCACTCCTCTTCACCTCTTCTTTGCACACCTATTAATCTCATCTTCCTCATGGTTACACCTAACCCACCAGTTACTCTACACCACTTTCCTATAGCACACTTTTCTTCTGTTTTTTCGCTGCTTCTCTTATCCTTACATTGTTTTTTGTAAATTAATTCTTTGTATTCTTAAACTAGCTTTTTCAATATCACTATTTCTACAACACAAATACCTTCCATTTAAATTGCACTATTTAATTTTGTAAAAGCACTTCTTGTACAGAAATTTGCTCTGAGTGCTGTTTAATTCCATACACTATCATAAACATGCTTATTTTATAAATACTAACCGAGGAATTCAATAAACTCCATGTAGGTTTAGCACGAAGACTTCATGGAGTTTACATGTTTGCATGCTCAGCAGCTGAGCTAACTGCATATGCATGCTGAACATCGAGCTTACATGGATGCAAGCGATGTTTCATGGCCAGCAACAGTGTTGCCAGCCAGATAATCATGTAAAGCTGCATGAAGGTATATAACACATGCAGACAAGTTTACCTACAGGCAAACTTCCTCTGCAAGATTGCACGGACAGCCACAATGACTACCAGGGCTAAAATTAATGCAATGAATGCTGTAATAACACATGGTAGAAAAGTGTACCAAATGCAGCGTAAACTACAAGTTTTTGGCATACTGAAATAGAGGATTTGTGGTGATCATCAAGGGTACATAAAATGTAGTATAAATACACTAGTCTGGGGAAGTGTGCTTATTGAAAAGGGCCACAGACATGAATGGTAGGAATGAAGAACGAGGAAGAGACATGTGAACATAGCAATGTATACCAGATAAGGGCATGTCAATGTACGTATCCCCCAAAGACAAGTCAGTAGCATGAAAAGTCATCACATATGTACATATTGCTGTACATAGTACTGTTCATACCTCCTGTGTATGTATATTCATATCATCACACATATTATGTAACTGCCACACAAGGTTACATATCAATGGAGATGATTGGTTGTGATATAGCCATCATGACTTGATCACTGGAGAGGATATTTAGCAAGGACAGTATATACAGTATGGGAATATGCATGTTGTGAAGGTGTGCAAAATGAGTTGGCTGAATATGACTGCAATGCCCCTGCACTGGCCTAGTAATCAAGGATCCTCAATCCACACCACTGGCAACAGTGGGGGATATACACAGTGGGAGGATGACAAGAACACACACAGTTGTTGTTGTTGTTGTTGTGTCTTTCGGATTTTCCCGGTTAGGGGTCGCCACAGCAGAACTCTGGTCCGCTAATGATTGGCAGTAGATTTTTACATGCCGAGATGCCGGCCCTGATACACAACCTTCAATGAAGGTACGCCCATTCATGCATGTCTCCACACAGGAGACGCTCTAGCTGAGAATCGAACAGGACATCTTACTGTGAGGCGACAATGCTACCGCAGCACCACCACCGCAGTTCTAAAGTGCAATTTCCCTTAAGAGCACACAAAGATCACAGTCAGTCTGGGGTTGGTTTCTTCCTCTTTCTCCAGATCCCCAATAAGACTTCCCACTGGCACAGCTAAATGTTGAGATCTCAGCTGATTGGTCAAACCAAGATCTTCAGTACCCTCCCTGTCCAACCAGTGCTTCGTGTTCCTACCCAGGTAGTTGGCACACAAATTCTTTGTGATTTGATTTATATACAAACACACATGCACACACACTCCTGGGAAAGGCAGGCACAGGTTTACTAGCTATGCCCCCTTCTGCCCAGACAATAAGGTAGTTTCCACTGCCACCATCCACTACTTATCAGCTACTTTAAGGCCCTTAACAAAGGATGTCCAATACTACTGTATAATGTTACTATTATTCCAAATGGTAGTCTGGCCCTATTCCCTGTCTTGAGAACCTATCTGCATTGACATTGCTAACCCACTGCAGTGCTGCACTGTCATATCATATGCCTGCAACTCTAGGCTCCACCTTAGTAACTTGGCTTTTTGATTGCTGCCTTGATGTAGCCATGTTAAGGGATTGTGGTCTGTAACTACAGAGAATTTCCTTCCGTACAGATAAGGCTGAAATTTCTGCAATGCCCACACTATGGATAGACATTCCTTTTCTGCAGCTGCATAGCATTCCTACCTGGGTTGGAGCCTACAACTGAGATATACCACTGGATGCTCTTCTCTCTCTCTGAGGAGATTTTGCTGAGTACACCTCCCACCCTATGTTTTGAAGAACCCACCTGTGCAACAAATTATTTGCTGTAATCTGAACTGGCTAACACAGGGGGTCCACCAAAAGCTGCTTTAAGCTTCTAGAATTTCTGCTCACATGCTGGGATCCACACTATGTTATCTGGCTTGTTTTTCCTTGTCACATCTGTGAGGGGAGCATCTATGGTACTATAACTGGGGACAAATTTTCTGTAGTACCCTGCTATCTCTAAAAATGCCCTCACCTGCTTTTTGGTAACAGGGGCAGTCCATGCCTGAATGGCTACCACTTTGGCATGTTCTAGCCTGATCTTACCACTCCCCACTCTATGCCCCAGGTAGGAGACCTCTGCCATACCCACCTGATATTTGCTGGACTTAATGGTCAACCCTGCCCTGTGTAGTCTGCTCAGCACCTGCCTGACATGATGAAGGTGCTCTTGCCAGGAATGGCTCTAGATGGCTATATCATCCAGGTAAGCAAAAATCTCCTGTTCCTGCTAGGATATGATCTACCAGCCTCTGGAAAGTTTCTGGGGCATTTTTCATCCCAAAGGGCATCTTCATGAACTCATACAAGCTGAAAGGAGTCACAAAGGCTGACCTCTCTCTAGCATTGGGAGTGTGGTGATCATCATGGGTACATAAAATCTAGTATAAATACACTAGTCTGAGGAAGTGTGCTTACTGAAAAGGGCCACAGGAGTCATTGGCAAGATCATGGTAAGATACCTAGCCAAATCCAGCTGCTCTAGGGCTTTATCTGTCCTAAGCATGGGGTAAGCATCTGTCTCTATGTGACTATTTAATTTCCTATAGTCCACACAGAACCTGGTGCTGCCATCCTTCTTTGGTACCAGCACCACTGGGGAGGTCCAGGGACTGCTGGACTCCTGAATTACCCCTAGTTCCAACATTTCTTGTATCTCCTCCCTCAGAGTCTGTTTGACTCTCTAAAGCACCCTATGAGGGGCCTGCTTAGTAGGCCTTTGGAATCCTGTATCCACATGGTGCTGCACCAGATGGGTGTACCCTGGTTTCCCAGTGAATATGTCCCCAAACTCCTGTAACACTGCTCAGATTTCTCAAACCTGGATAGGGGATAGCTTCTAGGACACTGATGCCCCCCTGTCCACTGAGGTCTTAGTCTGAGCCTCACTGAGATCAGTCCCTAGATCCCCCTCAGATTCCTCCTGCCATCCACTGCAAATACTCAACACAAGGGCCTCCCTATCATGGTAAGGTTTCATCATGTTAACATGGTACAATTTATGCCTCTGCCTCCTGCCTAGCAGTTCTACCATGTAGGTAATATCACTGACCTTCCTTACCATTTTGTAGGGTCCCTTCCCAAGCTGCCTGCAGCTTGTTGTGTCTGACAGGAATGAGAACCATTACCTGCTGTCCCACAGCATACTTTCTAACTTGAACATTTCTGTCATACCAGACCCTTTTCTGCTGTTGGGTTTCTGCCAGGTTCTCCTGGGCCAAGCCCATGAGGTCCATGAGCCTTGTCCTGAACTTTAGGATATATGCCACAACAGACTCCTTGTGGGATTTACACTCACCCTCCCACTCATCTTGAATCAAATCTAGAGGTCCCCTCACCCTATGCCCATACAGCAACTCAAAGGGTGAAAAACCTGTGGATTCCTGGGGAACCTGTCTGTAAGTGAACAACAAATGCGGCAAATATTTGTCCCACTCCCTCTTAAGCTGGTCTACAAATGCCCATAGCACCATCTTGAATATAGAGTTTAACTTCTGAAAAAGACCATTAGTCTGGGGAATGGTAGGAGGTAGTCTTTAGGTTCTTCATTCCACAGTGCTTCCACAGACAAGCCAGCAGGTCTGACATGAAATTGGCATCTCTGTCAGTCAGTATTTCTTTTTGGAAACCTACCTTGCCAAAAATCTCTAACAAAGCATTTGCCACCTCTTCTACCTCAATGGAGGACAGAGCCAGTGCCTCAGGGCGTCTGGTAGCATAATCCGCTACCACTATGATATAATTTTTCCATGTGGAACTTGGGGTGCTCAGATGCCCCACAATATCCATATATACACTCTAAAAGTGCTCCTCAATCACAGGCAAAGGCATCAAAGGAGCTTTGACCTTGTCTCCTACCTTGCCTACCCTTTGGCACTGCTTACAGGTCCTGCAGTACCCTGTTACATCTCTGGAAACCCTAGGCCAGTAAATGTTCTGTATAATACATCTCTTTGTATGCTTTATGCCCATATGACCTGAAAAGGGAATATCATAGGAGTACCAGACAGTAGGTTCTGGTCATTACCAACTGCTGTATTCTTTCAGCCTCTATCCCTCCCTCAGGGGTCCACTCTCTATACAGTAACCCTTTGTCCCAGTATACAGATTCCCACTTCCCTTGAAAATCAGGTGCCTCACTAGCTACCTCCCTTAGGCCTTGTAATGTAGGGTCTGAGAGATGAGCCTGTCTCAACTCTCTCTCTTTTTAACCCTTCTCTGCTCCCCTTCCACAGGAAGTCTGGTATCCTCTGACAGGGATGCCTCACTGTTAGCCTGGGTACTACTACTCACCTCTGCCCTTGCAGTCACTCTGTCCAAGGGAACATCAGTATCCACAAGCAGCTGTGGCTCACCTTCAGTCTCACTGCTAAAGGGTAGCTCCCTCCCAGAAGTAACCACCTTGCCAGTCCTGGCTGCAACTGTGTGGACTATCTGGGTCTCCCCCAGGCTACCAGACCCACATGCTTGTCTCCAGGCCCAACTGCACGTAACTGCATACACACAAGGTATTGCATTATCAAAATCATTTCCTAACAGGACATCTGCAGGGATATCCTGAAACACACCTACTTGCTGGCTTCCTTTTCCACCCTCCCAGTCAAGGTGAAACCTGGCCAAAGGTATTTGGAATGGGGTCCCTCCTAAAGCTCTAACTGGAGTAGACTGCATAAGCAATTAGTGCTCCTCTTTAACCCTTGCAGGTTTCACAATGGTTAGGTCAGAGGCTGTGTCTCTCTTAGCAGTGGCCTCTTTCCCATCCACTAAGATAGGATATAACCTCTTGTGGTAGCTTGGTACCCTTGTTGTCTTGAGACAACTTACTGCTGGCATTTTGTCATTCCCACTTACTGGCTTTCCCACCTTTTGTTCCCCACCCTGCCTCCATGGACATATGTATGCTACATGACCCCACTGGTTGCATTTAAAACATTTAACCCTTGGTCTTTGGCATGTACCTGGACTAGTGGCTTCCCCTGCTACTAGTGGACTCTGTTAGGACAGTCACTGTTGCCCACCATGCTTTCCTTTTAGACCCATGAGCAGCACTGGGTGTCCCTGTCCTGTGCACTGATGCCCTGCATGATAGGTATAGGTCTCCCTTCTTCCCCAACTCATCTGAAGTATTGCATTGTCTATCAGCTAACCAGATCCTCATGTCCTCAGGCAAAGTGCTAAGGGCTTGTTCCTTCACCAAAAGGTATGTCATCCTTTCAAAAGTGGTGACCTGACATCCACTCACCCACCTATGAAAATAAGTGCTTAGTTCAGCAATATATTCACACAGACTTTCATCTGCCTTGCGTCTGTGCTCATGAAACTTATTTCTATAAGCATCAGGTGTTAACTTAAAACATTCTAAAAGACAATTTTTTACAGTATTATAATTTAAGCAATCAGCGCCAGATAATTTAGAAATAGCAGTTACAGCTTTACCATGGAGTAAGGGGGTCAGGAACTGTACCCAGAGCTCTTGGTCAACATTATACTGTTTACACTTTCAAACATATGAATGAAACTGTCAAAAGTATCCCCCACTGTAAATTGTGGAAGAAATTTACTGACCTTTGGGGTTTAGTTACTCCCTTCCCCATTACCTCCATGACCCTGGCAAAGACTCAGCATCTCCTTTTCATGTTGCCTCTGCCTGTCATTCTCTTCAACTTCCAGAGGTCTCATGCTCCCTGCTGCTTCTAATTCCATTTGTTTCTCCTGCCGCAGTCTCTCTGCTGATTCTAGTTCCAAATGTTTGGCCTCCAGTTCAAGTCTCTTTAACTCCAGATGGATTTTCAAGTCCTCTGTGGAAAGGTTGAACTGTCTATTTTCAGAGAGTTGTACATTTCCAAGGCCAGCCTGGTTGTCCTCCTGATTGCTGGTCTGCAATGCAGCTGTGCCCAAGGCTACAATAAGTTCTGCCTCAGTCAGGTTGGCATACACCAGTCCTTTAGCCTGGCACATCTCAGCTAACTGGCTCCTTGTCAGCTTGCCATACTCCTCTGTTGACATGCTTGCTTGCCCACCCTGACTAACTAAGCTAACAAAAAAAAAAAAAAACAATTGTGATATGAAACTCTGAATGTTTACTGTGTGGCTGATTGAGAGTACAAACACTTCCTTAGTGACCACTGTTTATAGGTTATGGGAATTCAATATCCACATCACTGAATCTTAATATGTAGAGTACCACTACAAGCCAATTAATATGAGATGTGGATATCCCACCACTGCCAACCAATTAATATGTGATGCCCCTGCACTGGCCCAGTAATTAAGGAGCCTCTGTCCTCACTATTGGCAACAGTGGGGTATGTACACAATAGGAGGATGACAAGTATACACACAGTAAAGTGCAATTTCCATTAAGAGCACACAGAGATCACAGCCTGTCTGGGCCTGGTTTCTCCCTCTTTCTCCAGATCCCCAATAAGACTCCCCACTGGCACAGCTATAGGGTTGAAATCTCAGCTGAATGGCCAAATCAAGCTCTCCAGTACCCTCTCTGTCCAACCAGTGCTTCATGTCCCTCCCCCAAGTAACTGACACACAAACTCTTTGAGATTAGATTTATATAGAAATACACATGCACACCCCCTCCTGGGAAAGGCTGGCACAGGTTTATTAGCTATGCCCCCTTCTGCTCAGACTATAAGGTAGTTTCCACTGCCACCAGCCAGTACTTATCAGCTACTTTAAGGCCCTTAACAAAGGGTGTCCAATCCTACTGTGTAACATTACTATTAATCCAAATGCTTGTCTGACCAAGAGCAAAGCTATTTAGGAGTGGCCTGTACGTTATCACCAAATAGATATGCAAGTACTCTAAGAGCTTAAATATATTTAAACAGACCATCCACAAATAAAAGATTTAACTATATTTAATAATAAATAAAAGAACAAGACAATACTCAGTAAGTAGTTACATCATAGTTCAAAATCACAGGAAATATTTAAAACAACATTGCAGGACAGTCTCAAATAAATAAATAAAACATCTAAGCTACATTTTGCTATATTCCTATCTGAAGCTAAAGAGTTACTATGTCTTAAAAACTTACTTATGGCAAGGCAAGTGCAGATTAGTGGAGGTTTCCTGGTCAAAGACAAAATACAAAATGCACTATTTCTCAGATTGTTCTTAAATTAATATCAAATATTACTACTGGGTTACCTTGGATAACATCACTTTCTTGTCATCTGACTTTAGTTCCCAAGCTAAAAAACAACTCACTGCAGCTGGTAGAATTTAACATCTCTCTGTGAAAATACATAGCCTTCAGATGCTTGCAGATCCTGGAATTCATAAAACAATAAAACACTTCTACATCTCAAACCCTTCAAGACAATACAAAAAACTTCTAGCTCTAGACATTGTATCTGCTACTGCACTGAAACTGAGAGATAACATTTTTTGTTTATGGTCCAGCTATAAAGTACCTTAACCTCAACTATCCTTAAGTTTTGCAAGCTAATCTCCTGTTAAAATACATACATCTAAACAATTACAATAGTGTATAAAAATATCTCTTCAGCACACATATCTATGCAATAGAATGTACAGCTCTAATGGGTCTATATTAGAACACCGAACATTCAAAATTTAGAGTGTTCTAATATCGACCCGTTTTCAGCAAAAATATCAAAGTAAGAGAAAAATGAATTTTTTTCCTAGGGAAAGAATTCAGTTGTCTGTTTCTGTTGCTTCGGTATTTTCAGTGCTGTAGTGGAAAGTTATGGGTCGGGTTCAGGTATGTGTGCAATTGTGTGGACATGAGGGTTAGGGTGGGTTAGGTGAGTTAGGGTTAGGGCACAGGTCAGGTAAGTGTGTGATTGTGTGGACGTGAGGGTTAGGGTGGGATAGGTGAGTTAGGGCACGGGTGAGGTGACTGTGCAATAGTGACAGACCTTAGGGTTAGGGTTTGGGTTAAGGTAAGTGGATAGTTAGTGGTGTATGTATAGTTTAGTGTAGGGTTAGGTGTAAGTGTTAAGGTGTATGTGTGTGGATTGCTGTTTGTTTGGTGTGCTTGTGTTGTGTGTATGTGTTTTGGAACAACAAATTTTTCCCTAAGAAAAAATTCACTGTTCTGTATATTCGATGTTTTAAATTTTTGATTCATAGGGTTCGATATTAGAACACTCAAAGTTTTAAAAGTTTGGTGTTCTAATATAGACCCGGTCTAATATAGTGGTAGGACAAGTGATTGTATCCTGCTGATATTCACAAATGACATATGATTATTTACAAACTTCCAGCTAGCTAAGCTGGCAATATTTCCATCCACAAACTTGATCAGCCACAGCCCCTTAGTTTTGTCCTGAACTTCTGAGAAGTATATACCAAACAGCAAGGGACCCAACACTGACCCTTGTGAAACCCTTCTGGTGACAGGTCTGCCAATTGATGTGAAGTCACCTATTTTGATAGTGTGTGACTGGTCAATAGTGTGTGACCCTTAGTAGTCTGTAGGAGATATAATACAATGATAGGGCTTTCAATCTGTCCATATGGGACTTGTTTATACCATGTATCTTTTTGTGCAATAACTCTGGGGTTCCTCCAGCTGTTGCAGATGTGTGGTGATGTACATACAAAAGGGTGCATTGTACTCAATTATTTGTGTGATGAGGGCTGAGAACAATTGAATTATAATGTCCTTTGATGTGGATGGCCTCCCCATACTTAGGAAGTTTGATACATGCAATGGATTTGTCACCACTGTGGACATATGCTGGTGGAATTCTGATTGTTATCTACCCAAGTACCCAGATCACTTACCACTGGGTCTACTCATGAGCGTGTGCTGTCTATATAGTAATTAGCTTGGGTATTTGCTTTTAAAAATGGAATAATAATTATTTTTTTTTGTTCATTCAGTATGCCTCCATGTCTCTGGCAACAATCATTGTTGTGTGTTAATACTTTCTGCAGTATATCAATAGCCTTTTTGAATTCAATGACTGTCCACAATTTGCAGCCATCCACAAAGCTGGTCAGACAAAGGCTGTCTAAGTTTGTCTTGATTTTTGAGAACTAAATACCGAACAGGAAAGGACCTTGTACAGAACCCTGAGGTACAACCCTGGTCACTGGCCTCTTGCTAGAGGTGAATTCACATACTTCATCAGTACTTGTCCTGTCTGCAATCCATTTTTGTACCTACTTGGTGATGTAGGTGTTTATACCCACTTGAGACAGTTTCTCTACAATAACCGAGTGTGGATTTGTGTCAAATGGCTTGGCCAGGACATGGTAGGCAGGATGCAAAGTCTTTTCCTCATCCATGCCTTTGGTGACCTTCTTGAAGTGAACCAGACTTAACAGACATGATGTAGCTTTAGCAAATCAAAAATGGGTTGGCTACATAGTCTAGAGGTTACCTGTGCCCTTTTTGATTAGGATTATGATGATTATTTGGTCTGCCTCAAGGATGCAACAAGTCAGGCTTATGGGTCTTTAATTCCCTGCATCAGGTGATGGTCTTCCTTGTTCAGACAGATGATTGTTGCTGTACACCCTTCTGTCAGAACATAGGTTGTCTGTAGACTGTGTTTAAGTACGGATCCAACTGTGTCTGCTAGGTCAGGTTTTACATTATTGAAAATGTTGTTAAGGCCAATTGATGTAGTGTTTACAGCCTTAGAAAGTGCACAGATGATCTGCTTTTCTGAGACAATAAGCTGGGAATTGTTTCCATGTATACTTTGGCTGATGACCATTGGGGACAAAGGGGTGACAATTGATCCAAACTGTCAGCTAGCAGATTATCTATTTCCTCTGGTTGAGTATGGCTGTCAGTATCCACAAACAGCTCTACACTTAGCTGTGTATTCCCCTTAACATTTCAAAAATATTTCAAAAGATTTGTGACAACACCTCCAAATGCAACCTTGGGTATGCATTGCATGTCACACAGTAGTACTGTTCACATAGTCATACAATGCTACCTATGTCACATAATTACATCAGTTGCACATCATATGCCTATACTTTTTATGATTTTCATTGGAAAGCTGTGTGTGAGTCCCTTGATACCATATATGGACACATTACAAATGAGCTGGATGTGGATGTGGCTGTTGCAGAACAGTTACTGACATAAATGCTGACAGTCACAAAATCCTCCTGGGGATCACCTCAGTAATTCTTGGGAATAGCAACACAAGTGTGCATTCAATGAATTCCTTAAGGTTGCAGTTGAATCACAACTTGTTATATGTTTGTGTATATAACAGCAGTACAGCATGTGGATGAAACAAGATGTATATGTCCGTGTAAGCAGTATGATGTTATACTGATGTATGTTACAGAGTATTTAATGATGGTAGGTATACACATGCACACCTGTGCTATACTGCAAGTGTCACTGACATGGTTGAATGACAACTGCATAAACTGATGGTATACTCCACTACAAAAAACACATGCCTTACTAAGCCAACAATATACAAAGTATCATCTCATGTCAGCAGTTCTCAGGAGACATATTACTACACCTGTTATGGAAGGTATATGTAAACAAATGGCAGACAGCACAGTTGGTAATACCTATTTGTAGGGCTACCATATATCCACACCTCAACATAACACATGTGAATCACAGCAACATTGACATGTGCACTCTTCATAGAGTCATAGAACATTAGTAGGCTAACAGCCAACATCACATAAAATCCTAGCCATTATTATACCATTTAAACCAAAATCACTATATCTATATAATGGAAGAGAGTAAGAATATGTTCCTATGTGTATTTGTTTGCATTACATCCTGCCTCTGTCCACATGTGACATGTGCACCACTCCCATGACAGAATTGACAATCATACATCCAGTGATCTGGAGATGGCTTGCCAAGGCTCATGGAAGGACTATGTTTCACCATTTTATGTATGCATCTTTGAGATGATGATATCCTCCAGTTCTCTGCAGAAAGGGTGTTATGTGGCCAGAGGGAAAAGGGGGATGTTGCATTCCTGGGCTATGTTAAAAGTTCTCCTGAGTGTTAGTTGAAAAAAAACTGTTTCAAAACATCATACAATGACTATGGGGTGCCAATAACAACACACACACACACACACACACACACACACACACACACACACACACACACACACACACATGCACAGCAGTTGACTGAAGTCAGATTTGAACATTAAACCTGTGTAGGTATAGAAACTGTATTCCATATAGTGTACAGTACCACCATATATGTCTGACTTTAACAGTGTCACTGTACATTTTATAGAGGATGATAGCATCGTTGTATGCTGAGAAGATGTTAGGAGGAGTGCCTGACAAAGATGTGGAGTCACATATTGTAAAATTGTTTCAAAAATATTATTTGAATGAACACACAGTCAAGTTGACTGCTGTAAGATTAGAACTCATAACTATCTAGTTATAGAAGCTGGAGAGCACAGTACTTAATGCTAGCACTGCAGCACAAGTTTGACTTCAGTGTCAGAGTGCACTTTATAGAGGATGACATTATCAGTGTATGTTACTGATAATTGGAGGACTGTCTGACACAGCTGTGGACCCATGTGCCATTTTAAAATTGTCACCAGACTGATTGTTGAATGAACATACACACACAAACACCAGTTAACTGTTACTGAGATTAGAACTCCTTCTACAGAACACAGTACTTAACACAAGCACCATGGCACAAGTCCAACTTTCATAGTATCAAACGCCATTTTAAAGCAGATTACTTTTGCAGTGCGTGCTGAGAAGAAGATGTTAGTAGGAGTGTCTCTTATGTTATCGCCAGACAGATTGCTGAATAAGCATACACACACAAAGACCAGTTAACTGGTAGTGAGATTAGAACTCCTTCTACAGAACACTACTTAACACAAGCACCACAGTACAAGTCCAACTTTCATAGTATCAAACAACACTTTAAATAAGATTACATCTATAGTGTATGTTGAGAAGATGTTAGTAAGCATGTCTCACACGCTGCTCCAAAATAGTCTCCACAATGAGAGCTAACTGAACGCAAACACACTAGCTGACAGCAGTGAGATTAGAACTTTTACCTGACTAGTTAAACAAGCTGGACAACACAGTATGTAACACAAGCACCACAGCACAAGTCTGACTTTGTTAGCATCAAACAACACTTTAAAGCAGATTACATAGGCAGTGTGTGTTGAAATGAATATGTTAGTATGAGTGTCTTACAGGCTGCTCTAAAATGGTTTCCACTATGACAGTTAACTGAACACAGACGAACCAATTGACTGAAGTGATATTAGAGCTCCTACCTAACTAGTTACACAAGAGAACATAGTACTTAATGCAAGCACCACAGCACACATCTGACTTTCATTGTATCATGCTGGGTGGGGAGATTGGTGTGATGAGGAAGATGGTTTTTCAGAGCTATGATACAGAATCAGAATTGTCTAGACATGGTAAAGCCTTGCTGTGTCTAATTATGTCACCTGACAAGAAAGCAATTACTAGAAAATGGAAATCAAAATTTAAACCAACTAGCTAGAAGTAGTGAATATAGCAACAAAGATAAAACAACTGTAATTGTGATCTTTAGAAAGGGGTAGGAGCAAACTACATAGGAAAAATGGGAGCTGTGGGAACAATACATATAGGTGAGGAATGAAGTTTAAAAGAAGGCAGTATTTAAATGAGCTATGCAATGTTTGAAAATGATTGATATATAATGTTTTCAACTGGAAGTGTGTCAGCATGGTTTATGATGTAAAATGCTTGAAACTAGGATTGTGTCAGTGTGGACTGTTTTCATTTATATAAATGTATGATTGTCTATATCATACATGATGCTTTAATAAAGATGTTACTTGTTTAAAAAAGTCACAAATTGAATAATGTATGTAATGTTGCTTAGCTTATATGATCTATAGCAACATATGTGAAGTATAATGTTTGTAAATGTGAAGTTGCTAATACAGTTTGATTGTTTTTATATAAATGTAAAATTGCCAATGTCACAAGTGATAATTCAATAAAAGTGTCTAAAAATAGTTTAAAGCAGATTACACCTTCAGTGTGTGTTGAGAAGATGTTAGTGGAAATGTCTTACAGTCTGCTCTAAAATGGTCTCTACAATGACAGCTAACTGAATGAAAATACACTGTGAGATTAGAATTCCACCTAACTAGTTTCACAAGCAAGGGAGCACAATACTTAATGCAAGTGCCATGGGACAACTCTGTCTTTTCATGGTATCAAACAGCACTTTAAAGCAGATTACATCAGCAGTATGTGTTGAGAAGATGTTAGTAGGAGTGTCTCACACACTGCTCTAAAATGGTCCACGTAATGACAGCTAACTGAACAGAAGCACATACACCAGTTGACTGCAGTGAGGTTAAAATTCCTACCTAACTAATTACATAAGCTAAAGAACACAGTACTTTATGCAAGCACCACAGCACAAGGCTGACTTTAATATTACTGCATCATCAGTGTATGTTTGGATGAAGATGTTAGGAGGCCTGTGGGAAATAGCTGTGCACTCATGTGCAACTGTAAAATTGTTTGTTCTCCTTGAGACTTGGGTGATGACAGTAGGATATAGACTCATGCTCTTCTGACTATGCACACATATACCTGCACCCACACTTTGACTGCAGTAAGGTTAGAACCAATATCTAGCTAGTTACACAAGCTAGAGAACACAGTACTTAACACAAGTTCCATGGAACAAGTTTGACTTTTATACTGTTGCAGAACACTTTTTAACAGATGACACCATCAGTGAATCTTTGGATAAAGATGCTAGGAAGCCTGTAGGAAATGGCTGTGCACTCATGTACAACTGTAAAACTTTTTGTTCTTCATGAGACTTGGGTGATGACAGTAGGACACAGACTCATGCTCGTCTGACTATGCACACACATAGTTACACATACAGAGACACACACAATTTGGCTGTTGTGTTAATTGAACTCCTATCTATTTTTCCCATCTTCAGAACACAGTAGTTAATATTTATGCCATCACCAAAGTCTGTTTTCCCTTGTCATAGTAGTCCTTATAGAGGATGACATAATTATTATATATTGCAAGTAACATGCTGTTATGAAAGCATTATGCAAAATATGGATTTTGGATTTTCTGATTTGTTTACAATGTGCAGATATACTTTAAATGACAGATTCATAAACCAGATGCAATAAGCTGTCTTGACTGTATGTTGCAGAAGTGTGACATATATGCACTTGTTTCTCAATATGTTGTGTACATTACACACTTTCAGTGACAAACACACATATTTTGTGAACAGCATGGATGCAAGTGTTGATGTATGTTTGCTCATATTGTGATGCACTGATGCCCACAGTAACACATGTACAAGACAATCTCAATTGTCTATTGTCAGTATAAAGCTGTAACTAATGTGCCAATGCAGTTGTACTATTCATATATGTAGTGCAGTTGACATTAAGACCTATTACTGACATATCCCATTTTCAAGTGCATTATGGTAGGACACACATGAATTATCATTAAATATGTGTTCAGTCAATATAGTCCCTCCTGCAGCAGCCTGGTGGTGCTTTACAAGAAGTGTAATTTAATTATTGACTCCTCTACACCTCATGTTTGAGCCATGAATTAGGAGCCTTCCTTCTTCCTAGCTCCTGCCATGTCTGCACAGGTCATCCAGCAACAGTTAGTTTTTTCCCACCAATTCATGATATCACATTTTATAGCCAGTGCATAAACATGCACAACCATGTTTGCATGACATTAAGTGGAGAGCAACATTCCCAAACAGAGAGGAAGGCAGTTTATGAAATAGGAAGGGTAATGCAAGTATTGGCATTAATTTATGGCTTGCCTGCTGCTATACCTGTTAAATAACTTGACTTGTAAGACATGAATTGGGGGTATACATTTTATGATGACACATATTTTGTAGAGTTTTACACACTGATAAAAATAATTTGTACAATGTGGGATTCAACCCTATGTAAAACAAGGAATGCATATTCTTCCACATAGGTGTGTTTCCTCATTGTACGTGTGTGACATGACAAGGTCCTGGTTTATGCATTCTCATGTGTGATGCAGGAGTACTGTGAGACAGTATACTGGAAATGCATATACTTGTATTACTTTCAGAGTAGATTTCTGAGTTCTGGGTCAGACCACATACTACATTCTGTTTATAGCTATACTTGCATTATTTGAGTTGTGTAGATGACTATCAGTAAAGTATGAAGTCCATCCCATGGCACAAAAAAATTAATTTACAGAAATATAATTGTCAGGACACCCCCAGTTACACATAAAATTCATATAGTATCAACTGCTATACATAGTTCTTGTCATGTATAATTATCTTTATATTGTTAATTTTTATATAAATTACAGTAGAGCAGATTAATACAATTCAGAATGTGCTGCATTAGAACCTTGGCTCACCTGTGTTCTGGACATGAACTTACATCTGGTGCTACAAGGAGAGCTTGGCAGCAGGTGTATTTTTTACACTCACTACTGTCCAGAGTGCTAGTTGTCATGCAACATTGCTTAGCATGTTTGCATAGAGGAAAGCAGAACAAGTAACTATGTATCTTTTTTGTTTGCAGGTGTTGTGTATCTGCAGGTGTTGTTTATGAGCACTGAATGCTGCACAATGCCGCTTAGTGTGTTCGCACAATGGAAGGCAAAGAAGTAATAATGTATCTTTTTGTAAGTAACAATGTATCTTTTTGTCTGCCATAGTCAGCAGTGTTTGCACACAGATGAGTAAAGTCAAACAAGACCAGCAAAGCCAAAATACATTATTATTGTAAAAAATGGTTATTAATGTTTATCATTAAAAAAAAATGGGGACTTGAACAGTAGTCTGCCTATCCTATGTACTGTCTGCCTCAACATCGTTACAGGGTATGCTACACACACAGTAGATTCACAGGTGTAAATTTTGGTGTCCTTATCATACAAGCTGCTAACCACCGTGCAATAGTGCTAAGCAAGATTGTACTTCTTAAGGTAACTACCATTAAATTTTTAATATTTATACATTTCACTGTGTTTGTGCTAAGCCACATACTGTGCAAATATTAATATTAAAAAAAGAAAAAAACATTTAACATATGCTAAAGATTTGTACACAGATCTGGATTTGAACTATCATACTAATGGAACTACAAAACTCAGTGGGAGTGTGTTATCTCTCCTTGCCACAGAAAACACTTTGCAGCAGAAAAGCAAATAATGTGCATACAACCAATTCCCATTTCCTCTACAGTATTAACAGGATATATACACTTGTACATTCTCATTTGTTTGTACATGTGTAGCTTACATATTTAGTGCAATGACTGATCACACAACCAGCTATGAACATGTTTGCACCAGTGCAGCTCTGTCTTCTCTTTGTATTGTGTTCTTCTTCTCTTATCTGTGCTGCAGTTTCAGAAATGCTCTGTATAGTGCATTTTGTATTCTTCTTCTGTAACTATATGATACAAAGTACTTAGTGTAAAATGCTTATCAGCACAGGCAGAAGAGCTTGTCTGTTATAGCACAAACATGATAAAAGTGTGCTGTTTAGTTCCATTTTAAAGCTTGCTAAAGTTATTTCTACACTTCGTGAGTGCATCCTGAGTGACACACAAAATGTAGGTAAGGTAGTCTGAATTGTTGTTGTGTCTTCCTTCTCCCACCAACTAATCATTCACTGTTGCAAGCCATTAGCAGCTAACAGTGTTGTAGAGCCTACACTATGTTTGCATCTGCTACACAAAGGCAAAAGTTTATAGGTTCATAGGTTCATAGGTAGGTACTAAGCTATCGGCCCGAGGGCCTATGTAAGCCTAGCCAACAAGGTTCCCTGGCTTACACCACCCAAGAAAGTTATTTTCCTGTGCCACTGTTGAGCAGAGACACAGAAGTAATCCCCAGGGTGTAGGACAGACTACTGTCCACCTGGGACCCAAGGACTCTTATCATACATTCGGTGTTAAGTAGACTGCTGTCTATGTAGTAGTTCATGGGTACAGAGTTTTTACCAAAGGGGATGACAATGCACTTTTTGGCATTGAGCTTGAGGCCATGTCTCTGACACCAGGCATCTGTCTCAGCGAGGCCCTTCTGTAGGATTTCCACATCATTTGGGGACTTGACTAGTTGTCATCTGCAAACTTCGTTAGCCAGAGGCCTTCTGTGTTAGTCTGTACTTCAGAGAAGTAGATAATAAACAGGAGAGGTCCCAGGACTACACTCTGTCATACTCCACTTGTCACTGGTTTGAGTTCAGATTTGGAGTGTGCAACTTTTACAGTGTAGGTTCTGTCACTGAGCCAGTTGGCAACCCATCTTGTGATGTAGGGATTTATACCTAGTTTAGTGAGTTTAGCTATAATTCCAGAATGAGGGATGGTGTTGAAAGCCTTGGCGAGGTCAAGATAGGCTGTGTGAACCACCTTACCATTATCTACAGCTTTGGTGACTGCCTCAAAGAAGTCAATCAGGTTCAGGAGGCATGATCTGCCTTTCACAAACCCAAACTGGGAAGGATCCAGAGTTTGGAGGTTACCAATGTCTTTGTTTATGAGTTCCATGATGATACGTTCCATGGCCTTGCAGACCAGGCTCATCAGGCTAATAGGGCGATAGTTCCCAGGATCGGTGGTAGCTCCCCCTTTGTGGTGTGGGATAACTGTTGCTGTACGCCATTCAGTGGGCACAAAGCCTGATGCGAGTCTATGATTGAACATGGTGCTTAGATGGGGAGCCAGTTCATTCTGAAGTTCGTGTAAAATGCAGTCTGGGATGTTGTCCAGTCCCATGGATGCTGTGTTTTTGGCTTTAGAGAGTTCAGCTTTTACCTGTGTAGTTGTGATTACAGGGACTCTGCATTCTTCCTGTATAGATATGGGCCCTTTAGGGGGTGGGGGGGTAAAGTTAGCACTGAACCTATCTGCCAGGATGTTGGCAATATCAGTTGGTTCTGTAATTTTTGTGTCAGTATGATGTAACTCAGAGCAGATCTGGGTGTTGCCATTGAGATTCTTGACATAGCTATAGAATGCTTTGTGGTTGTCCTTAGAATCAGTGGTGATTTTGTTTATGGAGCTAGCTTTGGAGGATATTATAAGGGATCTCAGCTTCTTACTGAGGCTGACCAGGGAGCTCTTCCACTCATGGAATTTTACTCTATTTTGCAACAATTTCTTCCTTCTGGTGTACAGTTTGTTTATGGCAAGGGACCACCAGATTGGCTTCCTTTTTTGGAGGATAGCATCTTGGTTCTGTTTGTAATAGTACGATCCATGCACTCATGTAAATGCTTATAGAGTGCATTTGTGGAGGATTCAGCAGTCATAACTGTATTGTCCATCTGCATGGGTGTCATGAAGTTCACCACTTCTGCCTTAAGAAGCATGAAATTGGCTTTGAAGAAAATTTTTACCGTGGTTTCCTTAATGGGGGTGGGGCGGGATGTGGATATCAAGGGTGATTAGCTTATGGTCAGATCGGATCAACGAGGAGTTGACTTCAGGTGTAGAACACCGGTCACTCATGTTGGTAATGACTAGGTCTAGGATATTGTTGCCCCTGGTGGGGGTCTGGATAAATTGATCTAGGGCACTGGAGTTTATGAATTCCAGAAAGCGTTGTGTGAAGGAGTTGGTACACGAGTAGCTTTCCCAGTTAATGATGAGGTAGTTGAAATCGCCCATTATTAGGGTGTTTGGTTGAACCCTAATATTTTCCAGTACATCAAGAAAAGAGGAGTGGGAATCCTGGGGCATGGTGGGGGATCTGTAGCAAGCTACAATTTGGATTGCAGTTTTGCCCAGAGTTAGTTGCACTTGGATAACCTTGGATGCATTATGCTGAACAACCAGCCTGGAGGTGTGGATATCCTTAATGAACATGGACACACCTCCACCTTTGGTGTTCCAGTCCAGGTTACATGGCCAAAAAGTGTGGTATGAGTTATAGCCTGGTAGTACAGGGGTGCTCTCTGGAGCCTTGAACCAGGTCTCAGTCACTGCACAGATATCAATGTTCTTCATTTTAAGGAGTGCCTTGAGTGAGTGCATTTTGAGATTTAGACTTCTAGCATTGAGTAGCATTACCCTCAGTTTTTGCTTGCCTGTTCCTGTTATGGTGGTGAATTTATCATTTGAACCTTGCCTAAAAACGGCACTATAGAGGCGGCAAGAGCCTTAGCCAGTATCCGGAATACCAGGGGCAACAGTTGCAGGCCATCTCTGGCAAAGCATCGTGGTCTGTCGACCATGTCATCACAAGCAGTCAGATGCTGGATCCCCTTAGAATGACACCAGAAGCTTAGCCGGTTGTTGAAGTCAATCATTTTGTCCTTGTACTGCGGTATCATTCTGGGTGATGGCAGAATGCTACTTAGGACTAGGATCATACCTGCCTGGGCTACAAGATCGGAGAACTCTTCCATGTCTCTTTCATGTAGTCCAGGGAGGTACATCTCAGGTCATTCACACCAACATGGACAATGACAGAGTCATATTTGTACTTGTTATGGAGTGAGCTGAGTGCATGGGTTATGTGGCAGACAGGCAGCTGACAGTAACCTTCTCCTTGTTTAGCCTGGTGAGTGGGGCATCAGTGTGCCTGACTATAGAGTCACCTATGACTAGCGTGTTGGATACATTGTTTTGCCTTATTGGCTGTGGTTGAGTGGCACACTGAGTCTGTGGGCTATGTGTCATTTGGGTTGTGTTGGGGGGGTGGAAGTTGCTTGCTTTTCTGCTTTGGAGGTCTCTGTTGCTTGGGCAGATTATTATTGAGAGCCTCCGTGAATGTTTTTGTGTTTCTATGTGTGGCTTTTGGTGCTGTAGATTTAGTGAGACTATGTAACAAGTGTGTGTGGTGCAGGTGTTTACCTTCTCCTCTTGAATGTTGGTTTGGTTGGAGAGAGCTTTACCTCCAGTTTGGCTAGATAAGTGCATCTCTCACAGGTTGTAGTGTTGGGTGGTAGGAGGAGAAGGTTGTCTGTGTACATGAGGCAATTTCTACATTGCCCCAAGATGCCCAGATTCATCAGATAGACAGGAGAGAACACTGGGAGCTGACCCTTGGACATGCCTGAATAAAAAACTATTTTCCTCTAGATAAGTGAGGAAAGTGAGTACAAGAGCTGTTTTTCTCTAAGCAAGTGAGGAAAGTAAGTGCAAAAACCATTTTCCTCTAGGTAATGAGGAAGGTTGAGTGCTATAGTAATTAGTAGCTTATTTAGTGCTTACAACAAATTCTGAACAAGTGCTAAGCACGAATAAGCAAATTCAAGTGCTAAAACTAAAAATCTGTATCTGCACTAGACTAGTTACAGGAAAGAAACAACTGCAAATGTGGGCTTTTAAATCAGAAAGTTGAGAGAGATGAAAAAATTTGCCCAGATGGCCAATAACTACAATTTCTGGGCCAGAACCACTCCTTATGTGGTAGACAGATTACCTAATGCTTACCACTCCCACTGACAAGCTAGAAGGCTTCCCTCCAACACAGAAAGGCTTGGGGGGCTCAGAAGCTTACATATAGTCCTGGATACAGAATCTGTATCTGGACTACACTAGTTACAGAAAAGGTAGGAAACAGGCTTACAGTTTTTTTGTTTTGTTTTTTTTACAGAAAAGTAGCTAAAACAGCAGTAAAAACAATTCAAATGCAGTGCAAGCTAGCACACTTGAGTATGTCGCAATATTAGACCAAGCACAGTTTAAAAAATGCAATTAAATTAAAAATGACTAAAAACAAGTGCAGAAGAAGTGTATTAGGTAGAATGTGGGAAAGAGATGGGACTTGGGGGAGTGTCCCAGATCAAACCTACAGTGGGGCGAGTAACTGCAAAAGCCAAAGTTTATTTATCAGTTCTAATGAGTTTACCCCTCATTTGCTTCTTCATCATACTCAGAGGTTTGAATCTACACTATAAAAAGGTAAACATGTAACTTGAAGGTGAGGAGACTTGTATATTTGGACAAAATAGAACATTGTTATTCCTTTGAAGGTGATTTATCTGCAGCGAGGGCTTCTAATTTCATTAAGGTATGTTTGATTTAATTTCACTAAGGTATGTTTGAATTATTCAAGTATATAATATATATTTGTAACATGTTAAAAGCAATTTATATATCCAGGAGAAAATGGAACCTTTATCTGTATTCACTTCTTATACTTCACTGTTGCCATAGGCATTTTATGGCATTTACATTTCTCAGATAGGTTAGTAAATTTCATCACAAGTATTATTGTTAAAAACTGGATTTTACAATCTTCTATGTTACTGCAGAAGATGGTAATGTACATGTCACTGACACAGGTGTTATACTTCTGAGATGCCTCAAGGCCACCTCCACGGGTGTGGGGGCACAGTGAGAGGTGAATGACCATCATAAATTGATTTTCTGTAGTAAATGTGTACACATTTTGATAATTGTGTGGAAAGCATATATACCAATTTAAATGTGATATATTCCTTGGTTTGTACGAACCTTCATTTGTTTGTTGTTTTGGGGTTGGGGGAGCCTCCTACCATCTTTGCGCTACAAGAGCAAAAGTTGTGTTTCTAGTGCTTTTTTTTATAGAAATGTGTGGCCATTCTGATATTTCAGTGAGAAACATCTTACAAATTACTTAAGTGGTATTCCTTGCTTTGGACAAACCTTGGTTTTTGTGTGAGGGGAAGGTGGGACAACCACATTACATTCAGTTTTAATAACTGAAAAGTCTGTTTTCAGTGCTTAATGTTGACAAATGTGTACCTTATGTGATTATTTATGTGTTGTATCCTTCACTGTTTTATGTCACATTGAATTATGTCAGCCAAGCTTACAAATCCATGTAAAACTCCTTTCAATCACTCTGAGAATAAAGTCATAATGCAGGCATTCAGGCACCGTGGCAGATTTCTGCCTGAGAAAGGACAGGGGGTTATGGCTGCCAGAATGCAGATGTGGAACCAGTTAGTTTATGTCAGTGCAGTAGGGGGTTGCACATGAAATTATGATCAGGTGAGTTTTCGGGTCACAATATGATTTCATCAGCCCTGAGGAGAGACGCTGCAGTTGCATGAGAACAGCTGGCAACAGGGAGTGGTCCTGCTACCGGGACACCACTGACACCAAATGAAGAGTTCCTGTCCACTGTTAGAGATCCAGACAGCTCAGTGAAAACTGCACATCAAAATGTGATTGATGTTAGTGCTGATGTGTCCGGAAAGACAACTGTATTCCAGGAACAGCTTCCAGGTGAGCTTAAATATGGCAAGTCTCATATTTGCTTGTATGGTAAAATATATAATTTCAGTAAGACTTCCTGGGGAAATTATTTTCTGTAACTATTGTTATTATACAATGTAGTTGTTCACTACATATGGGCTGTGGGTGAACATGTCAGCCAAGTTTCAGTCAAAACTACTTCTTACAGGCCATATAGGCAATTGTGTATTCACTGTCCCACTGTGTTATTCCCATTGTGATGGTTAATTGCCATATTTCCCTTGCTTCATTTCCTCCATCCTTTCTACAAAGTGTAGATTCATCTTCACATGATAAGCAAATGCTTTTTTTTTGTTTCTTGATGGCCATTCTTTAGATAATATATACATGTATCTGTATGTGTATGGCTGTATTGCTGTACCATCTGTGATAGTGTGACCAGTGTTACTTTGTTATCATGCAAATTGGTTTAATCTTTACTGCAGTAGTACTTTAGTTCCTGTGTTTGTTGCTTATAATCACAGGTGATCATGACAGTAGAAGCGTAGGACTCCTACCACTTGATGTCAGAGTATCAATAGGCTCTGATGACGATGGTGGCAAAACAGAGGAACAGTTGGGGAGGCTGAGGTTGAATCCTACACTGAGATTGAGATTCAGTCATCCCATGTATTTCCATCAGAAACTGTCATATGCCTATGCATTCCCATTCCACTGAGCCCTCAGATATTGGACAGGTGGATGGTACCACACTTGATCAGGGTAGTGTGGTTACTGCAGCTTCAGTGCAGTTTGACTCTGTCCATAGCCAAAGTGTGGGTAAGGTGCCAAACAGGAGGGTTGGTAGGGCTGCTTGAAGGAGGCCTGCTGTCTACCCCCACCTGATCCTGGTGTGTCATTACATGCCACTCAACCTATGTTTAGGGCTATCATGGAGGCACAGGTACATTCCACTAGGGCCTCCGAGGACATGCTTAGGGTTGTAGATGTGGGGCAGGCTGACATGCATGACTACCTCTGCAATGTGGCCGATTCAATGGATCAGATGAATAACACAGTGGAATGGGCAGTGTCTGTGATGAAATGTCTGCTGGGAGGGGGAGGCATACATGTGGCCACAGGTCAGCAGCATCATTTGTTGTTAGACAACATGGCCATGCCCAATGCCACTCCTGTAGTGGTACTACTTCTGCTGCTCCATCAGTGGTTGAGGTGTTCATACCCAGACTTGGTAGGCCATGGGGTTGTGGTCCTGGATGTAGCTGTGAGGAGAGCTTCTCCAGCAGACATCAGTCACATTCAGATAGCACCATCACATCTGACCATGGGCATGAATGTACCAGTGCAACTCCTGGCAGAGGCAGTTCTCACAGTTAGGAGGGATGACAATGAACTGTTACCTCTACCATGCATGGCTCACACTTGCCTGACATGCCAAGATGAAGAGCTAGCACAGAACTTGGCTGTGTTTTGTAGACACTCACCCACATGTTTAACCTCAAGTGCCCTTACGAGGCACACACATAACAGGTACATTAGTCATTCATGAGGCTTGTAGCTCATTCTGTCTCATTGGCCATTTGATAATTAGCTAAATTTCCACCTGTCTGTCTTTCTTACTCATATGCACTCACTACTTTTGTGTCAGCCTTAGCCTCCTGCCCCCAACACCCCCCAAACTACACCCTGTGCAAATGATAACTGTGCCATACCCCTGTTTCTATCTTTTGGTTTCAGGGATACATATGTATTTGTTCTGATGTACAGGGAGTATAGCTGACTGAGTGCTTAGTGTATACGTGTTGATGATGCTATTTTGAAAATTGTACTGCTTTCTTACAGGTATTTGTATTGTGTATATATTTGGTGCATGATGCCTGTTAGTTGATAAAGAGTCTATTATTTGTTATTTATTATTTACATAAGTCAGTCCTGCCACATATTAATGTCATTGCTGTAAAACTCACATACTTTCTTCTAGAGTACATTTACAAGTAACAGTAACACTATGCCAGGGTCTGCCATTCATTTGTATTCTTTCACATTTATTTTCCTTTTCCAAGTTCAACACTTACTTTGATAGTCCTGCAGTTACAACTGTTTTAATTTGGGGCTGACTCTGTGTGATGCTATCTGTACACATCCACGACATGGGTAAATAAAAGTTGTGAGCATTGGCTGACATCCGTTTTGCTGTATGTATGTGCATAGGATGAAAGTTGCACCCGTTAGGTGGTCAGCATGTGTGCTATCCATTGTCTCTTAGCCAGAGTGAGGGAATATTGTGCACGCCTATGTTTACCTATACCCATAGCAGCTGGTGGTTCCTCCTCTGAGACCTCACCTGTGTGTAGCTGTGATGATCTTACCAATGGTGGTGGAATGTGTGTCCCTTCCCCTTGTTGTACTGTTGAAGCTATTTTCTCAGGATAATATTGTGTAAGATAGCACAGACAGTGACAATTTCAGCAAAGGCACTGGTATTGTACTGCAGGGCTCTCCCTGATGTATCTAGGCACCAGAACCATGACTTCAGCAGCCCAAGCACATGCTGTATGATACTTCTTGCTTGAGCATATGCTTCATTATAACATTTTTCTGTGTGTGTTTGTGTGTGTGTGTGTGTGTGTGTGTGTGTGTGTGTGTGTGTGTGTGTGTGTGTGTGTGTGTGTGTGTGTGTGTGTGTGTGTGTGTGTGCACTTCTGATGGGCATCATCAGCCATGATTCGACTGCATACCCTGCATATCCCAGTAAATGGCCTTGTGTGATATCCCCCCATGAAAAACTCTGGTAGAGCTGAGAGTTGTGCCAGATACAGGAGTCATGGTAACTGCCAGGGTTGCCAGTACACACATTCTGGATGATTGCCATAGGATTAAACTTGACCTGGCAGTTAATGGGGTGGAAAGCCTTTCTGTTTATGTAGACCCTTTCCTGTTCCCCAGATGGTGCTTTGATCTCAATGTGCATGCAGTCTATGGCACCCAAGACTTCAGGGAAGTGTACTATGGAGTAGAAATCCTGCATAGTTGTAGCTGAGTCCTTTGGAGTATGGGGAAAATATATGTAGTCACTGGCATGCAGTAGCATAGCATTCAGGAATTAATGTAGGATCCTGGATGCTGATGTTTGTGACACCCCATCATGCCCCCTGTTGGTCTCTGGAAGGTTCCTGTAGCTAAAATTCTAAGTGCTACACATACCTTGGTCTCCACAGGTATTGTTTCCCCTCGGTTTGCCCTTGATGTCAGCCGATAATGAGAGAAGTGGCAAAGTTCCTGTAGTATGTCTCTATCCACCTTTTAGCGCTCTAGTATTTCCACCTCTTGCAGACCATGAAAAGTTAAACAAGGCCTAAACACCCTTCTCCTTCTTGGCCGAGGTCTACCATGAAAAGTTAAACAAGGCCTAAACACCCTTCTCCTTCTTGGCCGAGGTCTATCAGCAGCAGCAGTATAGACCTGGGCCTGTTGCACATACACATGCAGAAGAGCAGCACCAGCCCCTAACACTCTTTCTGTGTACAGTAGTTTCTGTGGCTGTATTCCAATAGGTTTTGGAACTCAAGGCCAATTGTTTTATAGCTTGCTGAATAGCTCCTCCATCTTGGATTGGTTGATTAGCATACAATTCAGCTGCTTATGTTGTAATTAGCATACCACAATATTTACGTGCACATGGTTTTAGTGCACTATGTAGGCTTTATTGAATTCAGCCCTAAATCATAAAAACTACTTGTGATGAATAAACCTTTTATAATCTGGAATTGTGTAAAACTATTAGTACTACCTACTTCCTATAATTTTGTTTGTTGCAGTAAATGATATTTGTCTATCTCAGTCAATGGGCTTAGAAAAGACATTTTACTTTAAACTTAAGTGCATCTGTGTCTCTTAAATTGGGATGGGGGGGTCAATGGATTACATCAGGCTTTGTTATTAAATACAGAGGCCACACTGAGCATCCATATACATGACCCAGGCTGTGTCATAAGATTTGTCTGCACATAACTACAGCATTCAGATAACACAGTGTGCCTAAAGAGAACACATGGTCTACTCATGTATTCTTTATCAGTACAGTACAGTACTATACATTATAAATGGGTCATCACCCAGGCCCCTGCTTACATTTGTCAAAGGTATCAGAACTTGTCAGAGATTTGGGATGCATGGCTAGGCTTAAAAAGGCCCTTGTAGTCATTAGCCTAGTAAACACCCATGAACCTAAATATGTCATCTCTCCATTTCATTGTCATTATATGGAGTGATGGAAGTTTGGATGTACTGTTGTATCTGATAAATTAAACAGTAAAGAGATGAGTACCAGCTCTGTAACATACAAGAATTTGGCCCTAACTGCATTTCAGACAACTCGTAATCAGATAGTGGCTCATGGTCTGGAGCACTTGGAAAGGAAGGATAGTATTGACTCACCCATCTTGGGCAGTCCAGCCCATGGCAGTATCAGCAGGTATGGGAGAGAGAGACATTCTATACAGTATATTTGCCAAGGACATGTTCTGCCAAGCTGCCTTCATACAGCAGCCTTGGTGAAGTAAGTGCAGGAAAGCTCACAATCACTGGTGGAAGAGGCATGCATATCAGCCATATGGGCAAGGGAAGGAGGAGGAGCTATGACCAGAAAATGGAAAAAATGTTTAGGGCTGCCCGAACGATGGCCAAGCAGTAAATGTTATTACGGTGAGAGGGAGTGTTTTACTGTTCTAGAATTAGGCATTAAATATTTTCAAAATAAATGAGAGACAGAACTCATTTTATACCATTGCCCATTGTTTACCCATGCATACTATGCTAAGATTAGGGAATGCCATCCCCAAACATCCACAGTTACAGCAAGCCCAACAAGACATTAATGAATAAAATACAGATCTGTAACAAGGCAGTTTGTGTCCTGGCAAAACATCCATTTAATACTTTCCATATTGTCTATGAACAATTCATTACAGCTTAATAGCAACATGTAAACTGTCTTACTGTTTTTAAGGTAGTAACGAGTTTTTTATCTAACAACCTAAGAGCTTGTTGCTGCCTTTGAAAGAAAAGAACAGTTTGCCAGTTTTAAATTTGCCATTAATCACATTTCCTTAGTGACAGCTTGTAAACTGTCAAATAATTTGGTGTCTGCTACAAATTGGAACCCGGAGTAGCTATTTCTCCTGCCTTGGCCTTCTTACGGTTCTAATAATAACATATTCCTTCATTCCTCTAGCCTATTTGAATGCTTAGTGGAAGACAATTGACTGGGTTCAAAAATTCAGATAGTGCTCTGTCTTGATATGGGTTGAGAAGTACTTCAAAGGATTCTTCCTGAAGTAGTTTGTGTGGAAGAGTTAACTGTGATTAAATGGTAAAGAGTCTCTGAACCCATGGTTGGAATAGCTGGAAATTTTTTTTCACTAAAGAGTTGGAAAGCAGAAGATGCTCTCTTCAACGCTTGGCGGAGTCACTTCTGAGATATGATCATTACTTGTGATAGTCATGAAAGAAGCTGCAGCACTAGTCTGTGCCAAGTACCATCTTGTTCAGTCAGCATGATCTATGAAACAGGACCAACATGTCCTGACAATATCATTGGTATCCACGTCAATCCTAAAGCACAACACCAATCTCAGGTAAACTGTCCAAAATGAAAGTTGTGTGCTTCAGTTTCCCAAAGATTAACTCAAGTTTCATGCTGCTTTACAATGTGCTAAATCACTGCATGTTTCAACAAGTTGAAACAGGTGTGCAACTCTCTTCCCATAATGCAAACGGCAGACGGCATCCCAGCAGTCGCATGATGTATGCGAGGCAGCAGAAAAACACCAAAATGCTTTTGAATCGGTCCTTGATTAGTTCCCAGAGCTTGTTTCATGGTCTTCCCTTGCCTTTTGTCTAAACCATTTGTTTACAGATCATATGGGCCTGACATAATATGTTACTTTATTCATTTTTGGAAATTTATTGAACTGTTCAAAAACAAGCCATGGTCCATTGTCCCAAATTAGTTATTCAGGCAACCCCAAGTGGCTCAATATTTCATAACACTGAAAGACGGAAACAGGACAATTAGTGAACAGGAAGAACTGGCCTCACTGTTTAATGACAACCTTAAAATCATATATGGCAATACACCTTCTGTTTTAAAATTAAATTATTCTCTAAGTAATAACAGAGGTCTTTCTAATAAAATAAATAAACTAGCTATTAGTGAAAAGAAGACTGAAGAAGTTTTAGGGAAACTAGACTTTGCAAAAGAAGTGGGTTCTGACAATATCATAAACTGGGATTATAAACAAAGAGATCTACTCGGTGATATTTTCTCACATTCTCTGTTGCTGTAAATTTGTAATAATTAAACTAATTCTCAATAGCAAGAGACCATAAAGTAACATTAGGCACTGTAGACTATCATGTTACTGTCTAACTCTGGTAAAATCATGGACTTTATTGTCATGAACTTTCTTTTAAATGAGCTGAAAACTTGGGTATGTATGACATTCAACCCCCCCAATAGCAAAAACAGATCCATAAATTAATTTTCACTTTAATCAATTTTACTACAAAAATGTAATAATAGCCACTGAACACCATTAACTAGCAGATGTCATATACACTGATTTTTCATTGGCTTTCAACAGGCTGGACCATAAGAATTTAATATATATCAACAAAGATGAGCATTTCATGGAACTTAAGTTAGATGGGTTATATAAGGCTAACTGATATGTAGTGGCACAGTGGATAGCATTGTCACCTCACAGCAAGAGCTTCCTGGTTTGCCTCTTGACTGAGGAGCCTTCTGTGTGGAGTCGGCATATCCTCCATGTGTTCACGTGGTTTTCTTGTGGGTGCTCTAGTTTCCTCCCACATTCCAAAAACGTGCAGTAGCTGGAATGGAAACTCTAAATTGTCCATATGTGTGAGTGTGGTATGGAAAACTACAGTGACAGGGCTAGCCACCCAGTAGTGTAACATTTGGCTCTAGATGATTGTCACTGTTGAAGTGACAACCCAACCCCATGTGCAAAAATGGGAAAAAAGGGGCTGTAGATGGATGGATTTAGCTAGTTAAACAATATGACTAATGAAGGATGTTTTAGTCTGAAAGCTCACTTTCCATGTATTTTTTTTATTTTATTAATAACAATTTTTTGGTTTTAACATATGATTTGGTAGTCTGTAGATACAATTTTCAGTCATACTTTCAGTGACAGTTGTAATCCTTAAACAAGTTACATTTGTCATTGTTAAAACCATATTTCATGCAATTGTTATTCAAATTAAATGGGGTTTCAGCATAGTAGAGCTTTTCACATCATTTTAACGCTACCTGGAACATGAGATTTGAATTTCAGTTTCACCTTATTGTTTTTATTTTTTGCTTGTTTATTTGACTCACATTAATTTTTATACACATCTACCTCCTTAACTATTTTTAATCATAATACTTGTAATTTAATTTGCTAACCCCTGATCCGCAGCTTTTTATAAGATTAGGTCTGTTTAGTTTAATAGCCTGTGCTTTGGTTGACCTTTTCTATACCCCCAAACATTTCTACCTCTTTTTATTGAATCATACAATTCACCAAATTCACAGCCTATGACTGTATTCTCCACCTAAGTAACATAAGCATGTGTATTATCTATAGGACCCTGTGTTCTTGTAAAGCACAAATGCAGAATAAATGGCAAATTCTTTCTAGGCTCCTTGTAATTCTTGAATGTCTCTCTTAATGCTGCTACATTGTCTTTAAAGTTTCCAAGAAAAGTAAAAGTATTAGATACATGTAAGGCTTCTTCTTCAGCAGTGTGCAGGCATATGGCACATTGTGCATTTCAAATTTCTTGTCTATTCCACTTGCAGTGTGCAATAAAATACATTTCTAGATCCATCACTTCCACTTTTTTGCAAAGTTTTCATGTAGTGAAAGAAATCCTGGAGGCTGTAGTTGAACTATTTTCCACCATAAATGATACTTTGGGACTTACAAACACATAAACACTTGAAGGGTAATTATAGTTCCTTACTTCTGCAGGTATATTTCTTCACTCTGACACTATGTGATGGTATATGGATATTTGTCAAGACTGTCAGTAAGCAGCACAGATGCCGTGAATGTAATCATCCAGAACCAATAAGGTCATTAATCAGACTGGACTCTCTAGAAGATATGCCACATGGCATGCAGAATCTTGTAGCTGTTTCATTAACATTTAAAGCTATACCCCATATATTACACAAGCTGTAATATTGTGCTATCATTTTACAGCTGCCACTGCCTAGTGTCACACTGTTACATAGTGCAACACAGTGCCTAGTTGCATAAGGGTCATCTAGCATGAATGGCCGATGTGTATAGGCCAGATTTTGATTATTTTGCTTAGAGTACAGTAAGAGCAGTTGCCTTTCAGATGGCTTGCCCAAGTCTGCAAGACAAGATTGCAAGGCCACCAACATGCCTAGCAGCACATACCCAAATATGTATACTTCCTGTGACAAACTATCCCAAGGCAATGTCCTAAAATACACATATCATAGGCAACTGTGCCCTAGATGGCAAAGTATATTGGGGGTATGTGCTGTGTGTGGAGTAGCATACATAACTGGTTTACAAATGCATCATATATGTCATGCTGAAAGATGCAGCAGTGTATATGGCTGTAAAATGGGAGATCAAAATATGAGGGAAAAGTTAGCAGTAGGTGTAATGTGTGTTATTTCATTTCACAAATCCCACCATGAAGAGGGAGCAGATGAAGTTAGTTCTCATTATTAAACTGAAAATGCTGCCCCTGAGAAGATCTATGCTTATGATGGCAGGCAACATGAGCACAATAGGATACAAGCAATTAGCCATGACGATACTGTGCTTTCAGAAATGGGCTTCCAAGAAGAATCATATTACATGGCAACACTTCTGTACTGTACAGGTATACTGAAGACATAACCAGGCACGTATTAGGGACAGAGAGGGTCATTATCATTGCTCTTTGATAACATGTGGCTGCTTTTGTCCTGAGATGGAAGGTCATGGCCATTCTCCCATGGAGAAGAACTCATAATACTTGGAGGAAAGGTCACTAAATAGACTATACCAGGAGTGGCTATGATGCTGACATGTACAAAAAGGATACAGGTTAGTACCTGTAGCTGTGAGTATTGCTACTAGATGGGTATGCTGTGGCTGCTGGGCTGACCATAATGTGCACAGCTGTTCCACTGGCATAGACATTGTTATTTCACTATGTATTCTGTCTCAACATGGCAGCAGATGTGGTATCACATGTAGAACCAGGAACTTAGAAAATCTGATATCTTGTATTTGGTGATGTTCAGTGTATTAAAATAGCTTTGTCTTTACCATGTCTACTATTTTAGCTACAGATATTGCTGGTGTCTATGACAACAAAGAGTTGGAAGACAGAGGCCTTTGCTGGGCCCACTTTCCATTGTGCAAATACAGCATGCTGCATTCAGCAGGTCATTGAAACACAAACTTTCACAACATGTTATATGCATGATAAGTACAAGTGTGTTCATATTATTGTCTGCAGCAGCTGCTTGGTAGGCAGGGTCTCCAGAACAGCATAACTGAAGGCAGAAGCAATACCAGGTAGTACATCTACATACCAAATATCTTTATCACTGCATTCAGCAGCTGATGGTCATGGTGCAAACCATTGCTGGAAATGAACAGCCTGTGAACAGCTTGAGATTGCGCAAGATGCAACCAGTGCTGGTACACACATCACAGAAGTCTCACAAGATGTGGGCAAAGTCATACATCATGCTATAACTTAGAGGATGTGGGTAAAGTCACACATCATGCTATAACTTAGAGGATGTGGGCAAAGTCACACATCATGCTATAACTTAGCATGGGTGTGGGCAAAGTCACACATCATACTATAACTTAGCATGGGTGAGATTAACTGGAGTGGTAATAGTCCAGTAACATCTCAAGGCTTGGTTAGCTGTCTGTTAGAGTGTGTTGGGTAGAGTGCAGCTGTATTTTTCTTATGGTTAAATCATCAAAATGGGAATTAGTAAATCTTTTGACATATTCCTGTTTCATTTGTTTTATTTATTTATTTATTTTACATTTGTTGACCGGGCTAGTCTAGCTGGATACATGTCCATTTTCAGTAGAGGCCCGGAGAGATAAGCTCTAACAGTCATTACAAGTTTAAATGGAGAAAAGGTAATACAAGATTAAAATTTATAAACAGAGCTAGTTAATACACAAATACACAAATATGATAGGAGCAAAAACGAAAAGCATAATCATACAATGTTTTAAAATAAAAATACAAAAAAAGTTTTTTTTTTTTTTTGTTATTTTGGATTACAAAAGTCATTCAGTGTATATGTGATAGCATATATCTGCATAAATGTTATGTAGAGGGAGAGCTATCAGGATATAAGGAGAAGAGAAAGAACGAATCATGTAAGAAGAAAGAGAGAGGAAGAAGGAAAGTTAATCTGGGTTGGTGCAGGAACAAAGTGATTCATTGATCACTGAATGAATATTTCAGGTGTATTTACATCCAAAATTAACAGACGGTGAGATAAGGAAATTTCTCCTTTCCCCACTGGTATGTGATCTCAACGTCAGGATATTTAAAGTAGCAGGAGAATGGGGGTGCAGGAGGGCTTCCACCACCCAGACCCCCAAAACATGCTTTTATGTCTGTAGTGGTAAGGGCATTAAATATTCAGAGTCGAGGAAAGATGGCTCAATGAATCATGTTCTTGATTAAAGTTTTTTAATCATTGGGTGATATCTATGCTGATAGTGAACCAAAGCCATTAGGGTAAGATGTATGGCATTCATTAGTTCATCATTTCTCTGGTGTCTACCATGCATGATTGTAAACCCTGAGGTCATGTCTGCATGCATGGTAATAGGTAGAGTTCCTGCCATGGCTGAAATATGGCTGAAGAAAGTGAAGCAACTCTGCACAGTAACATAACCTTCCTGGACAACATTGTACAGCAGTAGGAATGCCAGAATTCTTAGCTGCCCTGATCTTTGCCCTCCTTCATTTTATTGCACTTTCAAAGCTTGGCTGACCAGAAATGTGAGTCACAAGAGGGCCATGAAAACTAATTTTTTCAACCCCCAATGATCTGTGCATATCGCTGTTATCAGTCAGGCATGCATTGTCAGGCTTAGCATGGCAAGCCTTGAGTCCTCAATAATATGCACAACATGTTATGGCATGCAGGGATACCTGTGATGCCTTAGCTGATATCTGCAAGTTTGTGTATGTGCACCAAGTGTGCACACCCATGTGTCTGCATGTGTGTTTGCAACATGCATAGAATACACACTGCTCAGTATACACAATGTTCTTAGATGTTGTAAGGGCCACCTTACACACACATCAGTTTACTGCATGCACATTAAAGGGTCTCATATCTGATAAATACTGGCTACAATACTTTGTTCATGCATTTGCTCACAGAAGAGCCACCAGACTCTGCTACCACAGCACAGGCACAGAGGGATAACTAACATGTACCGTATGTGGTAGCACCTTATGTATGAGTCATCTCATATATCCGCATATCCTGGTGGGCCACCTTCACTGGGATGGTAGGTCCTGGGTTCATCATGTTCTGCTTGTGCATTATTGTGTTATGCAGAATGTAATAAGAAAATGTATTGGCTGCAATATAGATCTGCACAGCTGTATCCAGACACCTGAGCTTCCCCTTCAGAAAGTCATATAGTCTCTCTGCTCCACTGACTGTTTTTGGATGTAAGCCTGATTAATACTTGTCCCTAGTCTAGTTGTACAAATTGTGGGTCAGGGTACTTTTCAAGGTCTGCATTGGGTAGACAGTATCACTTAGGAAATAGACATGAATTATATGCCTAGCATATACATCTTTAGCCATAGTGTACTATCTGGTCCACTCCTTGTAACGACTATCACTCTTCCATTACATGTATCCTGTGCACTGTTTGGGTCTTGTCCTGTGTGTACCTTCTACCATTTGTGCCATTTAGCAATAATATGGGTCTTGGCTCTATAGCCGCCAGTGAGATGTTCATGTTATATTTCACCCCCCCCCCCACAATATGCCTATATTCCCGGTGCAGGTCATCCATTTACTATATGGGTGCATCAAAGTGCACATCCATGATATCAGGCACAGACACTCAAGGTGGTGGCTGCTACATAGCATTTGAGCTGTCACTTCATGGAATGATACACCTTTCTGTTCATGTATGAAATCCTATAGGATCTCATCAGGGTTTCAGTGCCAGCAGGATTGCAGTATCTATTGCCTCACAGTATGGTCATGTAAAGCAGAAGGGTAGCTGTGCCGGTACCATAAACCAGCACCCTACACCCTCAGCTCTTCAGATGAAGAGCAAAAAAAAAAAGTTAACTATATCTGTATTAAGCCAATCTAGTGATCGGCTTATTACAGATACATGCCCCCCAAGCTCTTCCACTGAAAAGCAAAAAAAAAAAAAAGGGCATTCCTTCTATTGCCACCAACCAGGTGGCCAGAAGTACAACACACCCTCCTCCCTCCTGTCTAATCATTCAGGTCCCATTTCTGTGCCCTGCCCCTGACAATCCCCCCTTTATTAAAATAAATAAATAAGAATGTCTTCTTATAAACTGTAGCAAACGGTTGCTACAGTTTATACCCTGCCTGTGCAGAGTGCTATGGCACTCATATTTTAGTGACAAAAAAAGCAAAAACATTTTCTTTTAAACTGTAGCAAACCATTTGCTACAATATAGCAAGCAGTTGCTGCAGTTTACACCACACAGACTACAGCACTCAGGTTTGACCATAAATGCAATACCAGCTTTTAAAAGCCAGTATTGCATTCAACAAAGAGAGATTGGAATTGGCTGATCATGTCCTCAACCCTTTGCACCTAAGGCAGTTGCCCCACTCATCCCACCCTAGTTACACTACATGTGTAAACTGTCTGGGAGTATCAGAAATATTCCCTGGGATTCAATAAACTTCGTGCAGAAATAGCACTATTCCTGCACGGAGTGGTTCGTGTCCATATAGCACAGCAGCACACCTTGCATATTCATGAAGGCATGCTGCTGTTCAACCTACATGGACACGAACCATGAACAAGTGCAGGGGGCATGTTCAAGTAGTGCATGGACATTGAACATGCCTTCTGCTTTCAGAAAGTGCCATATGGCACTTTCTAATAGGATCTGGCATAATATTAGAGAATTACTCTAATACTATGTCAGTATTTCACTGTCCATGGACACTGAAATTAAATAAATGATCATTTCAGTGTCCACAGACACTGAAATACACACTGCATCAGGAAAACAATGCAGGGGATGTGTGACAAGTTCTGTGACACACCCCCTGCATTGTAAAAGTGCAGTATGACACCCCCGCAACCTGCTACAGTAGGAAATGTGTCCAAATGCACAAATAATAGGGTATAAATCCCTGAAAAGGGGCACATCATACATATTGCCCTCACAAACTTAGAAAGTTGATAGAAAACAGGTCATGCATTAGCATGAATTACCAAAGGATAGACATCAGAAAGCAAATGTATGCCAGTATTCCCTGACAACAGTCCATGTAGACAAAGGCACAAATAACGGAGGGAAAAAAACAATAAAATAGGGACACTTATGAAAAATTGCCATCACACACTTAGAAAGTTGATAGAAAATAGGATATGTATTAGTAGGAATCTCTGAAGGATAAAACCTGAAAGCCAAATGTTTGCCATTATTTCCTGATTGCAGTCCTCAATGACTTGTGAGAACACCACGATACTCACTTAAATAACATAATAATATAATAAGAATATTATATTTTTTATAGACAAAGGGATGTTTAAGCATAGCTAAGCGGCTCTGTATGTTCTGGCCCTCTGCTTACCATAGCTTAAACATCCCATAGGAGATAAATACAAATATACAGGTGAAATTTCCAAGCCACAATAGTGTAGTGGTTAGAGTCCTGGCTTTATATGCAGGCGTTCAAGTACCAAAACAAGCAACTTAATTTTATATGGGAAAGTACTGTTAAAATTATTTTTGTAAACTTAAATTATGTAGCAACTGGCTTTTTGTCAACCAGGGTAGTGTAGCTGGTGTACAATGTAAGTGTAAGTGCATATAACATGTGAAATCACCCATATACACACAAGTGTCCCATACAGTATAGTGACACCCCTTGCCAATGTAAGGAAAGTGCATAGTGGAATGTCATGTAAACTATATCATGTACACTTAATAAATTATATCAATCCGCTGATATATTTAAAAATTAAAAGTGAGCAATGGTTAACAATGATCAGCTATGCTTAGCAAGTGTAACCATTGCTAAGATATGAATGCTGTGCAGCAGGTAGCTCAGCTAAGTGGATTTGCGCACAGTTAAACACTGCTCAACAAATTCACCTTTAAGCAGTGTTATAACCAGTTTAGTGGATTTGCGCACTGCTTAGCAGAGCTTAACCTTTTCAAAATGGTCCAATGACAGGAAAGGGTGGGAATATCACACTATTTAAACAGTGTAGGCGGGAATACAGCCATAATCTGTTATATTTCATCTGTGCAGGTACAATGGCTGGTGTAGGAGAGAGAGTGCACTGTCAGGTGCAATGCTGGAGAATTCATGAGTCCAGGGTCATGGCTGGACTCCTAGTTAAAAACTATGAGGAGAGACTGCTGCAGGGCCAGTACCAGGGCTCCAAATACAAAGCAGAGGCCTGGGACCATCTCGTACATGACCCCACCAGTGCTACTGGCATCCCCCGGAATGGTGAGCAGGTACGGCACCACTATGCCGACCTAAAGTGTAGGAAGGGGGTGCTCTTGGACCAGTGGATCCAAGATGGATGGGGCTAGAATGCTCCAGTAGTGTGTAAGTATCACTATCAAGTAGTTTGCAGCAAATACTAGCCTGTGAATGTGATAGACAGATATGCATAATGTGTGCTTTTCTCCCCTACAGCTGCAGCAGAGAGGGCTAGTAACATGGAAGCCTATGATGACAGACTGTTGAGGCTGTGCCGACAGGTTGGGGAGTACAAATCTATTTTGCAGTATTTTGTTAAAATAGCTAAGAAGGAGTACATTGCTTACTGCTTGTAGGTATACCGTAACTGTGTGAACTGAATAAATAAAAAAGTATGACTGATGAATACTGAAGTTCAATAAAGACCTTTAAAAAACTGTTGTGTTTATTTTGGTATGTTATTGTAGACATATATAGAATGTATACAGGTTCTTCACAGCAAATATGGCTGTGACAGCATACATTAACTGAGGTGCATCTGTGAACAAGCTGTTAGGAGAAACCATAGATGGTGTAGCTGTAAAACGAGATATAAATGAAATGTGAAATATATATTTCACTAAGCTCTGAACCCTGAATAGTAATATGTCAAGTATCAAAGTGTGTTCCATGCAGCATTGCCTTGTGTTAACCTTTACTTTCCAGGTTTTAGTAATCCAAAAGAGTAATGCACAGTACAATAACTATCTGTCATACATGCATCACAGAATTACAAGTTCAGACTGTCTAACCAAGAGACTATTAGGAAGAAACCAGTGAAACATGAAACAGCAGTTCCTCAGTAGCTCAGTGTGATTAAAAACAAGCTAAGTTGTTACTTTTGCACTCCCAGACACGGTTTGAATCCAGGGAGTGGTACTAAGATGTGTGCATTTCTACACACAAGGAATCAGGAATAAATGTAAAAAAGGTCAAGTAGTGCTAACAGATATTTTCCCCACAGAGTTTTACAGGTAAGTAAATGTTGCCAGTAGCTGTATGAAGGGTATACTAATAAACTGTACAACTGTTCAATTGTCCCACCACATGCGTGCAAATGACAGCTGGGTAGGTACATACAATATGCACTCTTCCCGAATCATACCTCTCAACTGTACAGATATTCACTGAATGTCCAGATATTTGTCTCAGATTTGTGGTCCGTTTTACATAAAGTAGTGGTGTCATTGCAAATCAGTGGCGAAACATTATAGACTAAAGTTAGAAAATAATAACAGACACACAAGTGTCAGATGTCATATCCATCAGAAAAGCCATGCAAATGCAAAAACTGTTATTTTATCAACTTTCTAAATTTGTAAGAGCAATATCTAAAAATAGTCCATATTTATGAGCCATTGTCCCACTCTTATGTATGGCTATGTCCAGATGTCAACCTCTAACAGGTTGAGAGTTATGTTTCCGATACATGTCTCTCAAATGTCACGCTGTCACAGATATTGGTCTCTGCTACAAATAATCCTGGACACAGATAGGAAACCAGTTGAAGTATGCCTGTAGTACATTCACATAACAGCTGTTCAGAGTACCCCTCCTGTGCCAGATAATAACAGTAAATGTATCTATATAATCTGCATGTGCATTCCCCCAGGTAATAATATAGCCACACTAGAAAACGCCCTCCACTGGATATCTAATCACTACCCTCAAGAAACCTTACTGCTCGGTGACTTTAATATAGATTGGAATACATGTTCCTCAGAATCTCCTACCTCTCATATTAACTTACATTCTTTCAAGCAAGTTATTAATACTCCAACTAGAATAGGTAAACCTAACCAGAAAGAAAGTATACTCGATTGGGTACTCATTAATAATCACCCTAGCCAGTATACATTTGGTACCCTCCCTGATAGTGTAAGTGATCACTACCTTACATATATAATCAAACATAAAGCAGGCAATCCAAAACAACCCCTACTTCGACATGTCAGAAATAAAAAAAACTTCAACCTAACCAAATTTCAACAAGAACTTCACTCTTGTATTTGGAATATACTAAAACATCTCCCCCTAGAAGAAGGAGTCTCCTACTTCAACAAAAAATTCATTGAGATCCTTGACGTTCCTGCTCCCATCCACTCTAAGAAAACCAAGGCAAAAGCCACACCATGGCTCTCAAAAGAGACTAGGCTTAAAATTAAACTTAAAGACAATGCTTGGGCTTTATGGCGAACTACCAAACTCCCTCGGGATCAAACTGAATACAGGCAACTTAGGAACGCAACTAAAAAACTACTACTACTTGACAAAAAACAATACTACAGCAAATTACAAACTTCCAATCAACATAACCCTAAAAAGTTCTGGGCAGGGCTAAATAATCTTTTACACCCTGGCAAAATTACTACCCCTGTACCAGCCGCCCTCACCAACAAACCCCCAGAAGCAGTTTCAGACAGTTTTAATCATTTTTTTACCAAGACTATCCAAGCCCTAGCAAGTAGGCTGCCCCTCAGCCCCCACAGCCCAGATAATTCCACCCCAAAACATTTACCACTATTTAGCTTCCAACCAATTGCAACATCACTTATCTGCACCTTACTTAGAAAACTTAAACCTACCACCCTCTCAGCTGACCAACTTCCAGCTGAATACCTACAAAAGTCAGCTGATGCCATTGCCTATCCAGTCTCATTACTTATCAACCACACCTTAAAAGAAGCTAAAATTTCTAATATCTGGAAGATATCCTACATCATTCCTCTCCATAAAGAGGGTAGTTCTACTGAACTCTCTAACTACAGGCCCATAGCCATACTCTCTCCTCTAGCTAAAATAATGGAGAAATGTATTCAAAAGCAATTCATGTACCACCTAATAAACAACCATCTCCTGGCAGATACACAGCATGGCTTCAGACCCCACCATAGTACCACTACAGCCCTCTTAGTCTTCTCAAATAGCATAAACTATTATCGTAACAATAACCATATCTCTTCAGCTCTATTCCTGGACCTGTCCAAAGCTTTTGATATGGTGGATCATGAACTATTAATCCACACCCTACAAGCACTCTGTCTAGATCTAAAAGCACTACAATGTTTTTTTCCTACCTAAGTGGTAGACAACCGGCTGTAATTTGGCAAAATAAACTTTCCACTCTGTTACCTAATACCCTAGGTGTTCCACAAGGCTATATATTAGGCCCACTACTATTATCCATTTTTATCAATGATCTGCACACTGTCATACCTAAAGATAACTGCATCCAATATGCAGATGACTCTATACTTATTTGCTCTGCTACATCCTCTTCAGAGTTACAGCTAATTACCCAGACTACCTTTAACACAATAGAAAACTGGCACTCCAACCGCCGCTTGATATTAAATCCCAAAAAGACTAAAATGCTAATATTCCTACCAACACAAAGGTCCTGCCCCATAAACATTACAATTAAATCTAAGGATGGCACAATCATCTCACCTGACCCATCTACTAAACTTCTAGGGGTCACTGTTGACAACAACTTAAAATTTGACCTACACGTTAACCAATTGATCAAAACCATCAATAAAAACTAGGATCCCTGTATAGAATAAAAAACTTTCTGACTCCCCCAGCCAAGGTAGCCATTGCTCGATCTCACTTTCTCTCTACTCTCCTATACACATCCCCTCTTCTTCTAAACAACAACAAGACAATTCTAAATAAGATCACTACCTGTTATAATCACATAGCCAGATTTGCCACTGGGCTCCCCTTTAGGACACATCACTGCATCAACCTAACCCAGCTCGGTTGGCTCAAACTACCTAGTCTACTGCTCTACAACCAACTGATTTTGGCCCACAAAATCATATACAACCCTGAAAACACCCCTGCACTCAAAAACCTAGTCACCCTGTATCACAACTCATGACCACTGCATTCCTCTAACAGAGTTCTCATCCAGACTTACAAAACTAATAACCTAGCTGGTGACTCTCACCTTTCTAACTCTCTAGGTAGATCTTGGAACCATCTACCCCCTGAGATTACCTCACTTTCTTCTATAAATCATTTCAAAGCCAAGCTCAAACAATACCTGGGGTCAAAATGGACCTGCTACTGTACCAAACCTGGCTAATCCATGGACTATCCATAAGGATCACCCTTAGCAACTGCTACTTTTTCCAACCTCACTTGATGTTATCTTATGATTATTTTGTCACTACTCCTCATGATAACTCTTGACTCCTTGCTAAAAAAAAAAAAAAAATTAGTTTTGTTTTTTTGTACATTGTCTTTTTGTATATTGTCGTTTTCTTGTTTGTTATTGTTGGAGCTTTTCTCCCCAGGCCTCTGCTGAAAATGGGCATATATCCAGTCGGACTATCCCAGTTAACAAATGTAAAATAAAATAAATAAAATATGTATCCCTGACATGTTCTAGTCCCCTCTAGTCATGTACCCAGAGTTATCATAGTTTGACTTATACTATTCAAGGAAGAAAGTCTAATAGGTATGTTTGTACTACAAAAGATATGGCCATAGGTATATGTAAAGTGAAGGCAGACCCATAAGACTAGTGAGCACTACTATTGTGGAAAATAGAAGCATAAACAGCTGTTAATGTATTTTTTGTCCCCCCCCCCATCCGCATCAATAATTATTACTCATATACTAAGGGTATGTTGTGCTCCAACCCAGTGTTGGAACTTGTGTTATATTATTGTTAATATGTTTGATTGCTTGCATGTTAACATATCTTGTTCAAATGCCATTGTTGGTGGCCTGTTGCTGTCAATGTTACTGGCATGCTGTTACGATGCATACTGTTGTTCCATTTATGCATGTGTTCTGTTTGCTATGCAACTGTTTCAAATCTGTTTTATGGGGTTAATTGGAACACCCATGCATGCTGTTATAACTAATCTTGAAATGTTTTGTTCATGACCAACCAACATATTTTGTAAAAACCTCAACACCATAGCAGGTTTGGGAAGGCAGATCCCAGTGGATCTGCCTGGCCCACCTCATCTGGCCATGGCTCTGAGCCCCAGTACATCTGGGACCCAACCCAGATCTCCCTCATCTGCTGGTCCTGCACCACCTTTGGGTGGAACTGCCACTGGGGATGGGGCCCACCCCCCCCAGGAGTGGGCACAGATAGGAGGCCATCACCCACAGTCAGGTCCGAGGTTTGGTGTACAGCACCCTTCAATATGAATTTGAAAAACAGCTGTGCTAGAATGAGGGCCACCTGGCGCACCTCAAGGGGTAGGCCTCCCCTCCTTTCCAGCCCCCACGACAGTCACCTTTGGGGCTGTGTAGGTGCAGTAGTAACTGCCCATGGGTGGGGATCTCAGACCCACTGTGACCATATTGGGGGCCCATGGGCTTTGGATTCCCAACCACCCTCCCCATCAAATGTGTTTACCCCCCTCATGTGTCATATACAGCCCCTGTCTGCTGTCTTGTCTGTCTTGTCTGTCTCTCTACCCAAACTACCTCCCCAGATGTACCTACAATCCTTCCCCAACATTCCACTCTCATCTTAAAAAAAAGGGCATCTGTCCCAAAAAAAAGTATCGCCCCATACATAGCTGTCCATTTCGCTCACATGTCCACTGGACATATGTAATCTGGTCCAATTGGCTTGACAATACATTTCTGTTGTTCTCACCCCTTTTTCTGGGGTTTGAGTGTCCAAATACACCTCCAAATTCTGTATAAATGTACAGCTGTTGCTGTATAAGAAATGGACAGCTATGGACCTTCTCTACACCCGTCCTGCACATCCCTATTTTTCATATTGTTTTCCCTCTGTGTGCCTGTTTTTCATCACTTTCCTGTCACTCCTTTTTCTTTTCTTTTCTTGTAAAGAAACTAGTGCAGGTGTAAGTGTGAGTAAGCAGGTTTGCGCGATGCTAAGTGAAGCCACACAAATTAAGCATCTGTACATTTAACCATACGTTGGCATCGCTTAGCATCATGTCAACCCGCTTACAACTGCTTTAATCACTATGTTTCCATCAGCCACTGTTTTGCCTAGCAACAAGATAATTAGCACTGCCAAGTCTAAAACCCAGAGCCCTGTACACCATAGTCAGAACAATGTACTACTACAAAATTTGAGTTGTAAGGATTGCTGAAGCTTTTTCAAATATATCATGCAGTAAAGTCATTCAACAGTAGGGAAAAGATTCTGTAGAATCAGTCAGGTTTTGTATATATACATATACACAAGTATATATATATATATATATATATATATATATATATATATATATATACATATAAATAGAGATATACATATAAACTATATGCATATACATATATATATATATATATATATTTATGTATATCAATAGAAAATATATACATTCACACACACACACACACACACACACACACACACATATATATATATATATATATATATATATATATATATATATATATATATATATATATATATATACCCCTTAGTACAACAAGTCTGGACCAAGCCTGACAAAGTGGGGGAGAAAGCCATGAACATAGAAATATATCTGAAATACTGTAGTAGATAAGCTGACAGAGTTGCTGCAGTAACACCCTCCTGTCTGTCCTAATACATATTGACTGAAATCTGAAATATCTGAAATGCTGTAGTAGATAAGCTGACAGAGTTGCTGCAGTAACATCCTCCTGTCTGTCCTAATACATATTGACTGAAATAGTACAAGTCCAACACTCAATTACTTCTCACTAGTTAGTGACTTAAATCCTCACATCATCCCACTGATATGTCAGAAATACACAACACTTATGGGGCCAGGCAACAATACATCTACAAATATCTGGACATAACATCACATTAGGGAAACTACACTCAGCTGCTAAGCATGTAACCAAGCACCGTCCAAACTACAGTCAGACTGACACAACACTAGTGCAAATCCACTACGGGGAATTACATATGTATTTGCAAATATATCAGGCACTATAAGGATGTAATAGCACTGAAAAGCAGACATCAGTGTGAAAGTGCATACCTGCAACCAATTTTACCACAGTCACTGTGACATATTGATAAGCCAAATGAACAGAACAGGATAAGGACTGTGTGAACAAAAACATCTCAACATGTTTGCCATTCACACACTACCCCTACATATACTGGCCCAATTTACAGTGTAGTATGATGCCTGACCATGGTATGGGACATGTCTCATTCTGCCCCTACAAACATATACAGCCAATAGACCACCAGAAACTGGAGCAGCATGCACAGGCAGATAGAAAAGGAGCCATAACACATACATCTACCCCCCTACACAGGCCAAATAACAGTGACACACTACACTGCTACACAGTCCTGACAGTCTGTCAACACTCACCAGAAATACACAGACCTCTCAACTTTTCAGAGTCCCACAGAATGCTCAGGCTTTGTCCTCGTATATACGGCCTCTTACAAATAACATGTCTGGCATTCTTATACATCAATGGAATCGTATCAGGAATGAAGGCACTAAATAATGATATACCCTACCTAGCAACCTCTTACTGCATGACATCTGGACAAAGCATACTTGGGGGACAGAGGCCCAAAAACAGGGGCATATGTGAAATATTGCTGTTATAAACTGAGACAGTTGCTGATGTAACAGGGTTTGTAGTAACATATCTTTTCTGAGGGATATAAAGTCAGAAACACAAATGGATGATACTATTTTCTGACTGGAATCCCCACAGTATGCTACTGATTTTCCAAAGACAAAAAGTGTCTGAGGAACACACAAAACATGAGAGTCCAAAATCTGGCCATTCTGCGGATAGCATTACAGTTGAGAGTTATGTCAACCACATAACACTGTCAGACGTAAAATCACACAGAAAAGCTATGTCTACACAAACCCTGTTAAACTAGCATTAATTCAACTGTATAACAGCAATACTTACATTCTGTGCTTATGTCTGGAACATTCTCTCCCAGTTTGTTGGCCTGTCTCCACAGTTTTCATTGTAACAAGTATTTCCAACTACCCTCACTGATACTGTTGTTCACACACCTCCATGAAGTCCTCCTCACAGGCAAGGAAAATGGGCAATTCCCACATGAAGAGAGAGAGACAGACAGATAGACAAACAAACTAACCACAAATTGGAATCATACCAACGATACTTGGAAAAAAAAAGGTATGTCAAACAAGTAATCATATAATGGAATGCAGTAGGGGTATGTAATAATGGTAAATAGGAGGTTCAGCAAATATGTCTCAACAAGACTTGCTGTACTGATATATTGCTGATCAAAACCTATGGTCATAGCATCTGGGTCTGTCTGCAGTGACATAGATCACAGCTCAGGCCCTTGAGTCACCCCAGGAAAGGATGGATCACATATGACTACTACTGGAGTGTCTGTTGAACAATACTGACTGTGACACTGCTAGCCAGCTACTGGGATGTCTTAGATATCCATATGTTAATTGTGAATACAACTATGATATACATGTTTATCTCAGAAATGTGAGAGACCTATACAGGGTATTTGCATAATGAAATACTGTTGCAGATGTGTGCGTTGAACTGCATATGATATACTGAGCTCATACCATTCAGCTGTCCAGTGTTATGCATACTAACCATATGTGTGCCTCATGTTTGTAGTCATTTACTCATAGAGTTGTGTCATGTCTGGTAAATCATTGGCAACCTGTGAAGATGGGCATTACAATATCTCCTTCTATTTATTTTGGCTGTTCCCATTAGGGGTTGCCACAGCGGATCATCTGTCTCCATTTCTTCCTGTCCACTGCATCTTGTTCTGTGGCACCAACCACCTGCATGTCCTCTATCACCACATCCATACACCTTATCTTAGGCCTTCCTCTTTTCCTCTTACATAGCAGCTTCATCCTTACCATCCTTTTCCCAATATACTCAGCACCCATCCTCAGCACATGTCCAAACCAACATAATCCCACTACTCTCTGGTTTTGTCTTCAAACCGTCCAACCTGGGTTGACCCTCTAACATACATATTCCTAATTCTGTCCACCCTCATCACACCCAGTGCAAATCATAACATCTTTAGCTCTGCCATGTCCACCTCTGAATCCAGCCTTTTTGTCAATGCCACTGTCTCCAACCCATGTAACATAGCTGGTCTCACTACCATCTTGTAGCCCTTCCCTCTGACTCTTAATGGTACTTGTCTGACACAAATCATTTCTGACACTCTTCTCCACCCTCCCCATCCTGTCTGTGCTCTCTTCTTTACCTCTCCCCACACTTGTCATTACTCTGAACTGTTGATCTCAAGTATTTAAACTCATACACCTTTGCAAACTCTACTCCCTGCATCCTCACCATTCTTCTATCCTCCCTCCCATTCACACACATATATTCCATTTTAGTCCTGCTGATCATCATTCCTCTCCTCTCTAGAGCATATCTTCACCTCTCCAGGGTCTGCTCAACCTGTTCCCTACTCTCATTACAGATAACAATGTCATCTGCAAACATTACAGTCAACTGGGATTCCTGTCTGAGCTTGTCTGTCAACTTGTCTATCACCACTGCAAATAAGAAAGGGCTCAGAGCTGATCCCTGGTGTAATCTCACCTCCACCTTAAATGCACCTATCACTCCCACCGCATAACTAACTTCTGTCATACTACCCTTGTATTTATCATGTCGCACTCTTACAGATTTCTCCTCCACTCCTGACTTCCTCATACAATACAACTACTCCTCTCTAGGCACCCTGTCATATGCTTTCTGTAAGTCCACAAAGACACAATGCAACTCCTTCCTACCTTCTGCATACTTCTCCATCAACACTCTCAGAGCAAACATTGCATCTATACTGCTCTCTCCTGGCATGAAACCATACTGCTGATCATTAATCCTCACTTCCCTTCTTAAGCTAGCTTCCAATACTTTTTCCCATAACTTCATGCTGTGACTGATCAGTTTTATCCCTCTGTAGTTACTACAGCTCTGCACATCACCCTTATTCTTATAATCAGTACCCAGACACTTTTTCTCCACTCCTCACGCATCTTCTCACTTTCCAAAATTACATTAAACAATCTGGTTAAAAAGACCACTGCCATTTCTCCTAAACACCTCAATCCTTCCACAGGTATGTCATCTGGACCAACAGCTTTTCAATTCTTAATTCTCCTCATAGCTATCCTTACTTCCTCCATGCTAATACATTGGACTTCCTGATTCACCATACCCACATCATCCAACCTTTACTCTCTCTCATTCTCTTCATTCCACAGCCCCTCAAAGTACTCTTTCCATCTGCTCAACACACTCTCTTCGCTTCTGAGTATATTTCCCTCATTATGCTTTATCACCATTATCTGCTGCATATCCTTCCTATCCAATCAGTACAGGCCCTATTCTCCATCCTTAGTGTCCAACCTCTCCTACAACCCTTCATATGCCTCATCCTTAGCCTTCACCACTTCTTTCTTCACCATGCACCTCATCTCCTTATACTTCTGTCTACTTTCTACATCTCAATGACAATCCCACTTCTTCTTTGTCAACCTCTTTCTCTGTATACTCCCCTGTACTTCTTAATTCCACCACCAGGTCTCCTTGTCCTTCTTCCTCTGTCCAGATGTCACACCAAGCATCTTTCTAGTCATCTCCCATACTTGCTCTACTGTAGTTACCAAAATATTCGATAACTCTGCACTGCCACCCACTGCCTGTCCTAGCTCGTCCCTGAATGCATCCTCACAATCACCCTTTTTCAGTTTGGACCATTTGATTCTGGGTGCTACCCTCACACTCCTCCTCCTCTTCTTGATCACCAACGTCATCCCACAGACCAACACTCCATGCTGCCTAACTACACTTTCCCCTGTCACCACTTTACAGTCTCCAATCTTCTTCAAACAAGCCCTCCTGTATAGGAGATAATCCACCTGTGTGCATCTTCCTCCACTCTTGTATGTCACCCTATGTTCCTCTGTCTTGTTAAAATATATATTCACCACAGCCATGTCCATCTTTTTTGCAAACTCCACCACCATCTCACCTTCTGCATTCCTTTACTTAACACCATATCTACCCATCACTTCTGCATCCCCTCTGTTCCATTCACCAACATGCCCATTGAAATCTGCTCCAATCAACACTATCTCACCCTTGGGTACTGTCATCACAACTTCATCCAACTCACTCCAATAGTTTTCTGTCTCATCCATCACACATACAACTAGCAGAGCATATGCACTAACAACAGTCATCATTACACCATCAATTTCAAGCTTCATAAACATCACTCTATGCAACACTCTTTTCACCTCCAAGAACACTCTTGGCATACTGTTCCTTTAGGATAACCCCTACACCATTTCTCCTCCCACTAACAGCATGATAGAACTATTTAGACCTGACTCTGATACACCTAGCCTTACCCCCTTTCCATCTGGTCTCTTGCACATACAATATATCAACCTTCCTTCTGTCCATCATGTCAGCTAGCTCTGTCCCCTTAGCATACTGCCAAAAGTAAAAGTTCCTACCCTCACTATCATTCTACCTGCCATATGAGTGTCAGACATCCTCCAGGGTATGTCTGTGAATGCAAAGGCAACTGTTCTATCAAATGGCTTAAGTGTGTTACAGCAATATTAAGAAAATGTCACTAATTTTAGCCCATGTATCTGTGGCACCCTCCAGATGTCCTGCTCTAACAGGTTGACAAGAATGACTGAGCAGCAAGAGTGTAAATACAGTGTGCCATACTGACATAGAACAGAAATGTATATCAGGTATTACATGTGCACATGTATGCATGAGTAGGTGTACCTGGCTGCCTCATAACAACAGACATGGGATGCAATATGTCAGGTAAATAAGCTGTACATGTAGTACACGTGTAATCTCAGTTTCTGTGTTTCCAACAGAGTTAGATTTCTACAGCTAATGGTTGTTGCATTGCCCTGACACAGACATGGGTACTAGAATAAGCATGATTATCAGGTTGAAATTGGAAAGGTGTCCAGCTGTGTTATGATCCTGTGTCCATGTCTACTACAAACAGCTATATGACCAGTGACATAGCTGTATGGACTCAGCAATACCTTACTAGTAAAACCTGTCTCTGTCAAAGTAGAGTAATCCCCTTTGCTGGAAAGCTGCAATACACAAACCACATAATTGGTCACTATATTGGCTGTACAGGGCAAAGTAGGAGCAGGCACTCAATTGGAAGCAAGTCAACCTTTGTCTGAATGAGTATATAAGGTCACAGGTAGATTACTGTAAGTCTTCACATATGTCTGCAATTTCAGAGGCAACAACCCAACCCACCCTGTAATGGTGGTCAATCACACCACATAAGCATACCATAGCTATAGCCAACCTGCTGCAGACAGGTTTAGGGCAAACATCACCCCCACCCACCGGCACACCATCAATATAGGTGGATATGCACAGCACCCACACCCCTCCCCTCATCATCAGGGAGCAGGTGCATACTACCTAATCAAAGTCAACAAAAGCAAGTCTTCATGGGACCTGACAACATTCCTGTCTGCATCCTACATGAACTCAGGCATATGCTTCCAGCTCCATTACACATTGTATGCAACCAAAGCCTGAGCACCACTGACATCCCATCTGCAAGGAAGATGGCCACTGTCATCCCTCTACACAAACGTGAATGATGAATGGTAGTTTATGCAATGTACTGGCCCTCATTAGAGGGGACATGACACATCAGGACCAGGAGTGCAATGCAGGTTCATACTGAGCTGATAGATGACAGGGGTATGATGTGGTTTTAAGTGGTAGCTAGTGATAGGCAATATTGATGTGCTGGCTCTGTAAATAACTCTGGACAATGTCTGAGGTCCTTTGATGTGTTTCCCTGTTTATGTCTTCCAGGTTGCATGCAGCTTCAGCCAGCATACACTGCAGAGGAGAATGTAGCTATCGCTGATGCAATAATACAGCACCATGCGATGCTCTTTGGCCAGAGCTGACAAGATCTGCAGGAGTAGACTGCCCTGTGGGACAACCTTGTCCACAGAGTGAGCACCTTGGGCCACCATGGCTGCACATATGATCAGGTCAAGCATCTGGCAACTGACCTGATACTTTGTGCCTGGCAAAGGGCTGCTGCAGTGGCCAGGGACAGTACTGTTAGAGGTGGGGGTCCAGCCACACAGGCCCCACTTACGGCACCAGAGGAGCTCCTTGCCAACCTTGTGGTAGCCCCCACACAATGGCCAACTCATGAAACACCAGTTGTGGAGGTGAGTGGCACCCCGGCAACAAGCGAGGAGAGTCCAGGTAAGGCCACAGTGCACATCAATTTAATCATGTTGCAGTCACACTGTCTTCTATAGAGTATCTAGATGCATATGTCAGTTCAAACTGCATTTGTCGGTGGGGTTTATTAATGCACACAAGTGCACATCTATGGTGAGGGACAGCAAACTGTATACTATCATAGCTTGTACTGTACCTGTGCAAAAATGTAGCATTCATCTTGTACCAATGCCATCTGTGAGTCTGCTGACAACACCTCTTCCCCACAACTACATAGGTCCCTCTGGTCTGCACGTAGGACAGCAGCCTAAAGCCGGTGAGTATGGGATTTTCCTATTGTGGCTCACCAGTACCCTAGGCATGTTAAGGTTATGCATGTGACCATGCACACAACTGTTACTCTCAGCCATTTTGCAATATCTGCATGTTCACCTGTGGTGGGGTTAACTGCATTGCACGACAGTGGTCATCACAGGGGCCTATTTGCAGGAGTTGTCACATATCTGTAGCATACCTCACAAACTGTCATTGCAAGAAATCTGGACAAAGACTGACAAAATGGGGGGATGATGGCCCAAAACTAGGGACATATTTTATAAATTAGTGTTATACAGTGCATATAAATGGTGTACACACAGCTGTTAGAATGCCACGTTTTTGTGATATACAAAATTGCAAGCATAATAAAACATTTCTGAACCCTTCCAACCATTCATTTTACCTATAACCTGTACAATTCCATTGTAAAACAAACAAATCTGTTAGGGAAACAATTGTGACACATAAAAAACTTACAAGAAGCTAGATGCATATGTGTGCCCAGGCTGAAGCTAATACTGTGTTGAAGCAGCTTTCAATTTTATTACAGCATTACGTCTTCTTGGGTACACACCTGCCATCAATTACAGAGACTCTTTGTTTAACAGCAAACAACAGTCAGCTGTCCTACCAGGATTATCCTAAATGTCCTCAGTTGCCTGCTACAGCAACAGCCATAGTTCACATACAGTTTACGAAGGAGCAAGAGGATCTCATTTGTGAAAGGTATCAGCCCAGAGAAGGGTACACACACATTTCCACAGCATTACATATACCATGGAACACAGTGAAAACAGTCATCAAATGCTGGTAGAAATATGGGGCAACAGTGACATTGTAAGGAACCGGACATCCCTCCAAATGTGTGTGAAAAAACAAGACCCAAACTGGTCAGGGAGGCTGCCAGAAGACCTACAGCAAAACTACAGGAGTTGCAGGAATCACTGGCAAGCACCAGTTGTGTACTACATGTGACAACAATCTCCTGTATTCTCCACATGTCTGACCTATGGGGTAGGTTTGGAAGATGGAAGCCTTCTCACACACTGAACAACATCCAGGTCTGGCAAATTTCTCAAGAAAAATACATCAGGTCCCCCCATAGCATGTGGGTAAATGTGCTATGGTGTAATGAGACCAGGATTGCACTATTTGGCCACAATACCAAAAGGTTTGTTTGGCACAAGAACAACACTGTGCATCACCAAAAGAACACCATTCTCCTAGTGAAGCATGGTGATGGCAGTGTCCTGCTTTGGGGTTGTTGTTCATAAACTGAAAGTGGGCCTTTAGCCAAGGTGGTGGGGATTAGGAACAGTTCAAAATACCAGTCCCTTTTGGCCCAAAATCTTCACGTGTCTGCTAGAAAGTTGTAGATGGAGAGGAATTACACCTTTCCACACAACAATGGCCGATACCATACATCAAACGCCATAGAAGAATGTCTTCACCAGAAGACAATCAACATTTTGGAATGGCCCAGCCACAGTCCACACGTACATCCAATAGAGAATCTGTGGGGTTGCCCTGAAAAGGCCTGTGCAGAAGTGATTACCCCCAATCTGACAGAGTTGGAGGGCTTCTGCAAGGGAGAGTGTACAAATATTGCTAAGTCGAGATGTGCCATGCTGATAAACACCTTCCCAAGAGGGCTGACTCCTATTATGAAATAATCAAAAGGTGCTTTAACAATTAGTTTAAGGGTGTGCACAGTCATGCAACCAGCCTATTGTACACATTTCAACTTCTATGTGTTACCCCTAACCAATGTGTTTGTTCTTCAATTGGATTGCACAGGTTATAGGTCACATTAAATGTGGGAAATGTTATCACATGATTTCTGTGGTCTCATGTTATATATCAGACAAACCTGCCATGGTAACAGGGGTGTCTACACTTATAACAGACAGATACCTGGTTCAAGGCTCTAGAGAGCATCCCTGCATTACCAGGCTATAATTCATACCACACCTTTCAGCCACCTAACCTGGACCAAAACACTAAAGGCAGGGCCATGTCCATATTCATTAAGGATATCCACACCTTCAGGCTAGTTGCTCAACATAATGCATCCAAAATTATCCAAGTGCAACTAACACTGGGCAAGACTGCAATCCAGGTTCTAGCTTGTTACAGATCCCCCACCATGTCCCAGGATTCCCGCTCTTCATTTCTTAAGATACTGGAAAATATTAAGGTACAACCCAATACCTTAATTATGGGCGATTTCAACTACCCCACCATCAACTGGGAAAACTACTCATGTACCAACTCATTTGCTCAACGTTTTCTGGAATTTATAAATTCCAGCACCTTGGATCAGCTTGTCCATACCCCCACCAGGGGCAGCAATATCCTGGACCTGGTCATTACCAATATGGGTAACCGGTGTTCCACGCCAGAGGTCAACTCCTCGCCAGACAGATCCGACCACAAGCTAATCACCCTAAACATCCATAGTCCACTCCCACCGTACATTAAGGAAACCACCATCAAAAACTACTCCAAAACCAACTTCATGCTTCTTAAGACAAAAGTGGAAAACTTCATGACACCCATGCAGATGGATAATAGAGGTATGACTGCTGAATCTTACACAAATGCACTGTACAAGCACATAAATGAGTGCATGGATCGTGCTATCCCCAACAGAACCAATACGCTATCCTCTAAAAAAAGGAAGCCAATCTGGTGGTCCCCTGCCATAAACAAACTTTACAACAGGAGGAAGATGCTGTTGCAAAAAAGAGTAAAATCCCAAGATTGGAGGAACTCCCTGGTCAGCCTCAGCAAGAAGCTGAGATCCCTCATAAAATCCTCCAAAGCCAGTTATGAAAATAAAATTTCCACTGATTACAAAGACAACAACAAAGCATTATACAGTTATGTCAAGAATCTCAATGGCAACACTTAGATTTGCTCTGAGCTACAGCACAATGGCACTAAATATACAGAACCAACCAATATTGCCAACATCCTGGCAGATAGGTTCAGTGCTAACCTTACCTGCCTTTCACCCTACAAAGGGCCCATCTTAATACTGGAAGAATGCAAAGCCCCTGTAATCATGGATGAACAAGTAAAGACTGCACTCTCCAAAGCCAAGAACACAGCATCCATGGGACCAGACAACATCCCAGGCTGCATACTGCACGAACTACAGAACGAACTGGCACCCCACCTAAATACCATGTTCAATTATAGTGTCACCTCAGGCTATGTGCCTACTGAATGGTGCACAGTGATGGTTATCCCACTCCACAAAGGGGGTGTCATCACAGACCCCAGAAACTACCACCTCATTAGCCTGACGACCCTGTTCTGCAAGGCCATGGAACATATAATCTTGGAGCTTATAAACAAAGACATGGGAAACCTCCAAACCCTGGACCCCACTCAGTTTGGGTTTGTAAAAGGTAGATCATATCTACTAAACCTGATTGACTTCTTTGAAGCAGTCGCTAGATCCATAGATGAGGGCAAGGTAGTGCACACAGCCTATCTTGACCTTGCCAAGGCTTTCAATACCATGCCACACCCTGGAATTACAGATAAACTCACTAAACTGGGCATAAATCCATATGTCACAAGATGGGTGGCCAACTGGCTCACTGACAGAACCCACACAGTAAAAGTAGCCGATTCCAAGTCTGACTTCAGACCAGTGATGAGTGGAATACCACAGGTTTTGGTCCGGGGTCCTCTCCTGTTAGGCATCTACTTCTCTGAAGTGCAGGCCAACACAGAAGGTCTTTGGCTAACAAAGTTCACAGATGACTGCAAACTGGGAGCCATAATAGAATCACCAAATGATGTAGACATTCTACAAAAGGACCTCACAGAGACAGATGCTTTGTGTCAAAGTCATGGCCTCAAGCTCAATGCCAAGAAGTGCGTTGTCATCCCCTATGGGAAAAACTCGGTACCCATGAACAACCACACAGGCAGTAGCTCACTAATCACTGAAAGTGTGATGAGAGACCTCGGGACACAGGTGGACAGTAGTCTCTCCTTTGATAACCACATCTTCACAGTAGTCAGGAAATCCTTCTACATGGCACACCTCATCACAAAAGGGTTCTCCTTTAGAAAAAAGGAGGTCATTGTTGCTCTCTGCTTATCCCTCATCAGACCCATTATAGAGTACAATGCCCCGTTTGGCATGTATCTCACAAGGCACCTACAACAATTGGAAAGGCCACAGAAATACCTCACTAAGAGGATTACCGGCCTCAAACAGATGCCATACGCAGACCATCTAAAAAACTCCATCTCTACACCATCACATATCGCCTATTCAGAGGTGAACTCTGCCTAACATACAAAGCTATGTCAAACCCAGAGCTGTTGGACATGCTACACTTAAAGAAATTTCAATCTCTCTGAACCACATGCTTCAGGGACCTAAACCTTGTCATCACAATAAACAGAACATGCTGGAAGGATAGATTCCTGTCCCAGAGACTTCCCATAGTCTGGAACAAACTACCTATTCATGTCAAGCAAAGCTCCTCATTGGCCTTCTTTAAGAAAAATCTTGACAACTGGATGGGAAATAGAAAATTCACCCAGGGGATCACTTCTGCGGCACTGCTTGACAGGGGCACAGGAAAATAATTTTCTTGGGTGACGAAAGCCAGAGAACCTTTTTGGCTAGGTTTATATAGGACCCAGGGCCAATAGCCTAGTACCTACCTATGAACCTATGAACCTATAATATCCACTGTAAGCTTAGAAGGTTGTTAGTGTAAATGGTTCTGTTGTAACATACATGTACTGCAGGTTTTGAAGTGGATACTCAAAATATGTCATTAAATAGTGACACCAGTCCTCATATCATCCCAGTAATGTGTCAGACAAATACAGGTTTTATGACGAACAGATCAGAAATATGAGCCACACATGTAGACATTCAGTGACACTCTGCAGATTTGAGAGGTATGTTCTGTAGGAGTTGCTACTGTGCTATACAGGTGAACAGCAATTATGTGTACATGGTTGCAGTGTATGCTACTTGATGGCCCATCACCTACTATCACTACTCACATATCACAGAGGTGTATATAAGTAGTAACATTAAGTGAAACGAGCTGCACTGCATGATGTTGAGGGCCTGTAAGGGTGTGTATGTAGTGGTCTGACTGTGTTGTGAATGTCACCAGTTGGATATTGTGAGGTCTGTGTAATCCCTGTTTGGCACCTCACCTGTGTGTGTGTGTGTGTGTGTGTGTGTGTGTGTGTGTGTGTGTGTGTGTGTGTGTGTGTGTGTGTGTGTGTGTGTGTGTGTGTGTGTGTGTGCATGTGTTACAGCAAATGGTATAGTTCAGGTATTAATTTACATATGTTGTCTTTCCCCCACAGGTGGTCATGGTAGTTGCTGTCCCACCCACTCAGAATCTGATGGCAGTGTCTTTGCAGACTCTGGCAATGATGATGGTCATATTCAGGCACAGGTGGTGTTGTCAGGGGCTAAATCTGTGCCATTGGTTGGCATCCCACAGTTATCCACAATGTCTCCACACACAGTCACAATGCCCACATATGTCCCATCCCCAACAGCCATAGATGATGGACAGTTGGCAGGTGGTGACATGGAATAGGCTATTGTGGTGACTATGGCAGGTGTAAGTGTAGACATTGGCCATAGCCAGAGTGCAGCCGAGGTCCCACACAGGCAGATGGACAAGGGTGCTCACAGGAGGACTGCTGCTTGTCATACTACTGTCACAAGTGCCAAAGCAGGTGTCACTAGATGCATGTTTCGGGCTGTCATGGACGCACAGGCACATAGTGAATGTGACACCAGACAAATACTCATGGTGCTGGATGCAACTCTTCCTGATTTATGTGCGACATATGTGACTTTGTGAAGGCCACATGCCAAAATACTGAGGTCATGAATAGACAGTGGGGTGAGACCTTGACAATCCTTGACCATGGCATGTCTGTGCTAGAGCGTGTGGTGGGAGATGGGCATCAGCCACATGGATGTAGGTCAGCACTAACATCAGCTGAGAGTCTACTGGGCCATGCACCTTCACACTTCCTTAGTGGCAGTGAAACCAGCACTACTGAAGGAGGTTTGTTGTCCACAGTACAACAGAGCAGGGCCTGAGCACATGGTCCTGGATCGTCCTGTCATGGATACAGATCCAGCAGACAGCAGTAATGATCAGGAAGCAGTACTGCATCTGGCCTTGGGCGTGGTGGTGTCGGTGAGCCCCCTGGAATAGCCATTTCATGTGTCTGTGGCCAGAGACAGTGAACTGGACACCCTGCCATGCACGTTCCACAGTTGTCCAACATACCCCTGTGTAAAGCAGCCAGATGGTGTGACTGTGTGCATACATGCACATACATCTATATCACAGGCAGGTCACCTCCAGACACACGCAGCACCTCTGCACAGTCCATCTATAGGATACCCTTCCTAACACACACATGGATGTCAACTGTATGGCCCAGCCTAGGCCTCTGGCAAACCCACACCACACCCTGTGCATATGATGATACCTGTGCCACATCCCTGTCATCCATACCATTGATGCAGAGACTGGCTAATATGGGTCTGATGCACAGGGTGAATATAGAACAGTGTAGTTATGTAATACTATGTAAGGTGCTGTCTGTTTCCATTTGTTATGAGTACACATAAAGGTGTATATACCTTATTAGTCACTAAAAGAATCACAGGCCTAAAGCAGATGCCCCTCGCCGACCCCCCTAAAAAACTCTCTATATATGTGTATATATCTCTAAGCACCAGAGTATCTCTCTCTCACACACACATACAAGGCCATGTCAAAGAGGACATGCTACACTTACAATCCCAAAATCCCAATCCCCAGCTACATGGAGCTCAGGGAAACCTTGCACAATAAACAAAACATGCTGGAGGGATGGGTTCTTGACCCAGAGACCCCCCACTCTGGAATAGATTGCCATACATATCAAGCAGAGGTGCCTCTTTGGACCCTCTTCAAGAGGAACCTTGACAATTGGATGGGAGAAAGACACCCAGGGATCCGTCAGTCGCCCTGCTAGACACGAGTCCAGGAAAATAAAATAATGTGGGAAATGTGGGAAAATAGCTGTTATAGCTGGTGTATAGGGGCTTGTAGGGTAGATAGCCTAGTACCAACCTATGATGCATTATTGCTGTTAGTACCACTGAATGAATGTAGTCTGACATGCTGTATTCTGTTTGTGTTCCAGGTGTCTGTGTGTCTGCAGGCTGTGGCCCTGCAGACATTACCAACATGCAGTATGGCAGAGTGGAAATACACCAACCATTTCAAAGCCAAGGTACAGCTTTATATGTACGTTTACCAGGTGTGCATGCATGCAAGAGTGTGTGATGGATACTGTTGTCAGACAGTGTGAGCTGGCTTAAATACCACTTGTCATAGACAGGTAGCCTTCAGACATGTCACCTCAGTGTTGTGTAGTACCACAGGCTCATACATATGGAACAAGTTACTGGAGTACTGTCAGTAGGTCCCTCACAAGCTTAGCCATTCGAATGACTGCAACAGATTCACATGTCAGCACCTGTTGCCCCTGCCATTTCTTTCCCATACAGTCTACCCTGAGGCAGTTGATGAGGGCATGCATGGTACTGTGTATGACAGGTTTGTGGTATGTATTCCTGAGTTCACAGGGTGGAACAGGGAGACAAAATGGTATATTCTTTGCATACGCATAGTAAAGACTGACACAGGGGATATGTATACAGTAACACAAACACAGTTGGCAGTGGACAGATTCGTAAACCTACATATCCACTTTAATGTACTATAGTGATACATATACATGACATGCCCCACAGAGATTATATGTGTGAGACATAACCCACTACCTCCTTCAACACATAATGATGTGAATGCCTTCATGGATTGTGAGATAACCTAACAGAAATAGCAACTGGAATCATCTATTGCTCCTACAAGCCTGGACAAGTGCTAGGGTAACAGATGTTGTGTCAGCATGATGTTTTAGTCAGGTATGATATCTGATGCTGGAATGTGTGTCAGTACACTAACCATGACCTATCTGGCAACAATATCACATACATGGCCATTGTTAGGGGGCACAGACCACGTATCAGTTGCAAACATCCAAATATTCCATAGACATCTGTACAGATGACTGGAATGGCCTGTACACTGGTTTAACATGCTGCATGTGAGGCAGATGCCATTAACATGCTATATAAAGTAAGCCATGGGGAGGTGGTAAACAGGCGTGGATGGTACACAAATCAAAATGATATAACCCACACAGGATATGATTCTCACCCTCACAGTTGCTATTATTGAGATTAGAACCCCTACCTATCTTGTTGCACAGTTATCAGACATTCCAAAATGGATTCATGTAAGTAAGGCATCTGCAAGGTCCCAAAATACCAACATAAACCAAAAAATGACCAGCAGATAGTGGATGCCATAAAAATATATATTCATACTCTTTAAGTCAAAACATCAGTATACAAAAATACAAACCGGTTTTCCCATAACCTGTACCTTGATCAAATAGATATTTGGAAAAGATATTTGGAAGACTGCTGAATGGTATGGACATCAGATGAGGAACATCTGATGGAGTTTCTGGATTACCTAAATGAGAACAAATGAGGAATTGAATTTACAGTGAACTACCATAAAAATAATATTACCTTTTTGGATGTTATGGTTAGCAGGGCTCCAGATAACACTCTGAGTACAGAAGTCTACCGTAAATGCCTTGAATCTAACTACCTTCTCCATGCCTTCAGCTTTCATCCCCCATATATGTAGAAATATTCCTAAACTACAATATATGAGGGTGAAATGAATATGCTCACAGGACGATACCTATATGCACTATAGGGATGACTTAACTAAGAGATTCAGAGAGGCTATAAACCAGGACACATTATGCAGGCCAGGAATGCTGTCAACAGTATGGATAGGACAGCACTTTTACAATATCATGATAAACAAGGTAGTACTGAATATCCTAGGCCAGTGACTACTTATGGAAGAAATGTTGAGGCACTTATTGAAAGTGTACAATCTAACTGGAACATCCTTAAGACAAATCATAGGCTCTCGGAATTATTGGGAGCTAATTGCCTATTTTCCTTTAGGAATGGCAGAAACCTTGCGTCCCTCTTAATCATTATAAACAAGGAAGATATCAACCTAAGGAGAAACTGCAGGGTGCCATCCAGGGACAAATTGCCATAGAATGTTATCCATGTGGTCATTGTACACACTGCAGTAGATTATTAAAAACCAACAGTTTCACTACTAAAAATACAAGTAGAGTTTATGACATTTCCTTCTTCATGAACTGTAGTTAAGATTGGGTTATATATTTGGCCACCTGTCAATGCTCAGCTTTTTATGTGGGCCAGACATCTAGAGCACTTAAATACAGAATTTCAGAACACATCAGTGAAATTAAAAACAAGAAACATACAAATGCTCTATATAAACACACTGAAGTTCATCAAACAGCTTCTTTCCACTTTATAATTACTGATAAAATTTTGGGTATTAAACACAATAAATCTGGATGGCATGAGTTGTTGAATGCCAAAGAGAGAAAATGGATCATTAAACTGGGAGGGCTTTTTGCCCAGGATTAAATGAACACATGTAATTGGTTTATTGGCTAGTGACACAGTATATAAATGTGTGTTTTTTCATTGTACCTGTACACTGTTGAAGGCTTAGTGAATTTAAAGCAGGAACCAGTTTGTATTTTTGTATGCTGAAGTTTTGACTTAAAGAATATTAATATATATTTTTATGGCATCCATTATCTGCTGGTCATTTTTTTGGTTTACACAGTTATCAGACATGCCATGAAGCTTATATGAATGCACCTTGTCCCAAGGTACTTGTAAGGTGAATGACATGAGCAGGCCTTGTAAAGTAGGATGATGGGAAATGTACAAGGTGACACACACACACACACACACACACACACACACACACACACACACACACACACACACACACACACACACACACACACACACACACACACTTACTTGCCAGTATTGGGATTAGAACCCCTGCCTATCTTTGTACTATAGTGTTACACAGTTATCACATGTGCTACAGAACTTACTGGGCTGACAACTGGCTAAAAGTGCTGATAAGGGGAATGACAGCAGCAGGATTGATAAAATGGGGCACTGGGTGGGAAACATATCAAAATACTTCTTACAAACATACACACACATTTGCCAGCTCTGAGATTACAACCCCTAACTATCTAGTTATTTGTACTATAGTGTTACACAGTTACCAGACCAACTACAGAGCTTACTGGCCTGACAATTGGCCAAAGGTGCTGATAAGGGGAATGACATCAGCAGGACTGATAAAGTGGGGCACTGGAAAGTGTTGTGGTTGCGAATGGCCTAAAACTATTTCACCTACAAACAAACACATACTCCCTCACACACACTTGCCAGTATTGAGATTAGAACCCCTCCCTATCTAGTTATTTGCATTATAATGCTACACAGTTATCGCATGCTGCAGAGCTTATAGGGGTGATAAGTGTCCAATGGTACTTCTAAGGTGAATGACAGCAGCAGCTCTTGTGAAGTAGGGCAATGTGAAGTGTACTGAGTGTGAACAGTCTTCTAATACTTAGACCTAAAGATGCACACACAGACACAGGCAGGTGATGTGATATTATAACCACCACCTCAGTACTATTACACAATGGGGCTCACCTTTTATGCTGGCACATGCAACTGTTTACAACTGGTATGCCACTGTCCACAGCGGGACATCACGGTATGCCATTCAGGGTATCTGGTGTGTGACTCACTCTGTGCCCCCCTGTATCTCTCTCTCTATATCATTGTCTGTCTCTCACTTCCCTACATCTATGTGTGTGAATGCTTGACATACGTTATCTGTTGCCCATATATATGTCAGTGTATCTCACGCAACAGATACAGATATATCACATATGGGCCACCTACAGCTAGCTGAGGGTAATCCTGTCTGATGTGTGGGGATAGTTAAGGTGTACATAGCTGTCTGTATGCACAGGCATATATACACAATACAGTTATATAGTCCGATGTGGGTTCCAACATGTCCTGTGATTCTCTAAGTGTAGGAGCATGCCCAGTGTGACCTTCTATAGTTAGAGTGGGACTCCATTGCAGAGGTATGTGTACTTAGCCCAGGATTTTATGTGCTACAGCCATACCTCTCAGGAGTACACAGGACTTTCCTCAGGGTACTGGGTTTGTTTAGCAGACATTTTATGACATATCTATAGTCTGACACTGCAATGTATTGTGTCATTACCAAGTGCCAGACATTCTCAGATCAGCACATGTATGATGCATAGACCAATATTATGAGGGCAGCTATGCACATTCTTGCCCAACAAAGCCATTTGTGAGGTGTGGCTATAGCCAGTTGAGGGATGACGCACTGTGTAAACAGTCCAGCAACTTGGTGATATACTGGCTGGGGATCTCCTGCTTGTGTGGTATCTTTCTAACCTGAGATGTCATATCCTTGTGTGGCCATACCTCTCACCTGTACATTTTTGGCAGGTTGTCCAGGTGTTTGGCTAGAGGTTTCATCCTGTCTACACAAACTTGTGTTTTTATGGAAGGATAGATACATATAATCGAAGAGTGATGTTACAAAATAATGACAGACATTACAGTTTCAGACTATATAACCTTCAGACAATTTCTGCTACTGCAAACCTCTCACCCTACCAACTTTCCCAATATGTAATGGTGATATTTACATCACATGGCTATCATTGTGCCTTTGTTCCACTTTTGTTTCTGTCCTTGTCCAGACATCTTGCTTTCAGAGGTTGGGAGTTATGGGTGTGGGTACAGAGTGCATTCTACTGTGCAGGCATGTCCATTATATGCAAAAGCAAACATAAGAAAAAAGGATTATTGAAAATAACCTCTGGCAATAGTACCAAAAAGCACTTATGTTCACTAAAGCCTTAGCCCCTCAGCTACACATCCTTCAAGATGTCCATTATATGTGTAGTATATTCCACATAGCACTGTGACTTCCAGGTATGTCAGTGGCAGAGCAGTGGGTGTCAATGACATGCATAACAGTTGGCATTGCAGTTATCTGCACATGGCCCTGTCAAAGATGGCACTGTATCTAGGGCACGACAAGACAACTCCCAGGAAAACGTGCTGGCCAGATCCTGACAGTATTAACCACACATACACATAGCTGATTGACCCCTGCATATTGTGGACAGGCAACATGTTTTCATGTGCAATGGTACAGCCCTGCCAATGTGTGATATGCTGCTATTTCCCTGCAAACATACATGTTACTACATTTCTGTCGGTGTAAGTGGGAGGATGGCATAATGGTTAAGGTGTTTACCTTATAGATGCAAGGTGCAGGGTTTGATTCTCACATGGGGTAATTGGCTAAGCTTGAAATGGCTCACAAGGGCAGTTAGCCTAGTTCTAAGCTATGAACCTATATGTGGGGGCACAGCTGTCAACTTTACACATTTGCACAGACTGTGCTATTTGTTTTGCATTCTGGTTCTATTTACCATACTATTGTGCCCTGTCTTGGGGACTAGAAGCAAATCAGTAAAGAGCACAGATCAGATTGTAATGGCATACATTTGAGTTTCAGACTTCTTAGTCTTCATAGCCTTACTGCAACTGCGAGTCCAACTGTGCTATCACTGTATGAGTCTGTAGGGGGGTAATTCAACATTGTCACCATTTGTGTGCCTTTACCAGACATTTCTCTCTGGTTTAGTACAGCTGACTTGCTATGTGGGTGTGAGGGGTGGATATGGGACCCCCACACTGACATCCATGCCTGTGACATATGACCCCCCCCAGTTAGTTGTCCCCACACATATACTGCAGTGGGATTTGACACCTTGAGTACTACTGCATAATGTGTGGAGGCCAGCTTTGGGCAGACATTTCCTGGTGTCCCACATAGCTGTCAGTTGTCTGCTGCTATCCCATTAGGCCACTCCATTCCCTTGCATGCATGCAGCATTACCATAGATATGTCAGCAAAACATACTAATCCATTAATTTATTGTTAAGAAGATGACTTACCTTGTGCCTGCGGCAGTTGTGAGGATGGTGCTTGAGGGTCCCCTATGTTGGATGCCCACAGTACACTGCCTATACATGATCGGTTACAGGTAATGTGATGTGTGTGTCATACATTTTACTGTGTGTGCGAGTCAGAGAGAGATGTCAGTCCCTGAGATCCCTACAGTGTCAGTGTGTGTGTGTGTGTGTGTGTGTGTGTGTGTGTGTGTGTGTGTGTGTGTGCTATGCATTGCCTCTTTGCCGAGGCCTGAGCATACTGGACATGCCTCCATCTGCCTATGGGAGCAGGCTCAGGGACCTCCTCCTGTGAGTCCCTCTGTGCCTGTGGGGATCTTAGCAATGGTGGTGAGCTGTGTGGCCCTTCCCCATGCTGTCTCTGTTGCAGCTGTTTCTGCAAGATCATATTGTGTATCATGGCATATACTATGAACATGTGTGCACATGGGGCTGGAGAGTACTGCAAGGCTCCACCAGATATGTCAAGGCAAAGGAACCGTGACTTGACCATCCCAAACACACTCTATAATGATCCTGGTTTGTGCATGTGCATGTGTATGTATGGCATTCTTTTGTGGGTGTGCGTGCATTTCTGATGGGTGTCATCATCCACAACTCCAGTGCATAGCCAGCATCCCCCACCAGATGGCCATACAGGATGCCCTCACTGGCAGATGTCTGGTACAGCTGTGATGAATGCCAGATGTAGGAGTCATGATAGCTTCCAGGGCTGCCAGCACACATATTCATGATAATGCCCTGGGCATTGCACATGACCGGCAACTGATGGAAAGAAGCCCTTGTGTTTTATGTAGACCCTGCTCTGTTCACCGTGTGGTGCTTTGATGTGGATGTGTGTGCATTCTATCGCACCCAGTACCTCTGGATAGTCTGCTACATGGTGGAAGAGCTGCATATTGCTGGTCCTCTCCTCACGGGTGTTAGGAAAGTAAATATGCTCACTGACATGTGGTAGTATGGCATCCAGGAACTGGTGGAGTACCCTGGATGCAGATGTCTGTGAGACCCCCATTATGTCCCCATTAGATCTTTGGAAAGTGCCTCTCACTAGAATTTTTATGGCTACCCATACCTTGGTATCCACTGGGATGGGTTCCCCTCTGTTGGCTCTAGGTCTGAGTTGAGGCTGGCACAGCTCAGTGATTTTCTGAAGTATGTCTCTGTCCACCCTGTAGCACTGTACTATCTCTAGATCATGTTGCCCATGGTAAGTTACCCTGGGTCTGAACACACTTCTCCTCCTCGGTCTGTGGTGGTTGTCAGCATTATCCTCCTCACCACCCTCAGCCGCTAGCACATACTGATGGAGCAAAGCAATGGCAGCCCCTAACATTTTTCCAGTTAAAATCCCCCCGCATGTGTATAATAATGGTGCAGTTTGTGGGAAAAGCAAATTGTAAGGTGTTTACATAGTTTATACTGTTGTGCTGCAGATGCTGCCTGTATGATTGGCTGACTATGATGCATTCCACCTGCTAGCTATGTAATTTGTTCTTGATTGCTTTTATTATGCTATTTTCCTTTTTTTCCCTTCCCATTTCTGCCCCTTCAAAGCTCTGAGGCACGCCGTGAATTCCTGGTGGTGCCCAAATGTAAACATTCCTGCTATTTCCTTTTTTTTTTTTTTTTTAGACCAGGTGTGTGCCAAGCAGACCCCTTTAGCTAATGTAAACATGAAGAAATAGCCCTCCCTGGACACAAACACGCTCTTCATTTCATGGAATAAGTCAATACAGCCTCAGACACAACCCCCTTGCTTAACTGTGTTTAGCTAAGCTTATCTGAGCACCATAGGGCTCCAATGTGCTTACACCATGTATAACATATCCCCTTTTCATGTCTGTTGCTCCTCCAGCTTACACAATCGTGTTATAGCACCTACACGGTTAGGTGCACTTTGGCACTTAGAATATTTTTGTGATTAAGTAAATTTCTCCTTATTTGCATACCCCACTGTCTTAGTCCATAGTTACTGCACTACCACAGAGCCTTTTGCCTTAACAACCAATGTTCCCTGGCATTGTTTTGATTCTGCATGCCATAGACTATAATGGCAAAATGCAGATTTCACTTAAAATTGAGTTTTCACATTTTTTTTTTATTTTCAGCACAGTTCCATTTGTGCGCCACTGCCCTATGCTTAAACGACTGAGATCAGCCAAAAATAAACTTTAATTTTTATAAAAGTGAAGCACTTTTCCATGCCAATGGCCATATATTTGGCCATTTGCATGCCTAAATATTATAATACATGCTTTTATTTGAGCTGTCATGCATTTTAATTTTTCATTGTCATTCCGTTTTAATTTTTTGCAGAAACGTACTCGGCTAGTAGCCGAATACATTTCTGCAACTAACACTATTCTTGCACAGATGCCTGCCTGCTTCCTGAATTGCTAATTCACCTCATTTGCATGGTTTTCACAAGCAAATCAGGTAATTGTCATTATGCTGTGGTGTCCATGCAGGAATAGTGTAGGCAGGCTCGTGAATATCAAAACAGTAGTTTACTGGATCGCTCCATGGCAGTATTCCATGCAGGAGCAGCTACACTATTCCTGCACAGAAAAATGAGTTTATTGAATCCCGGAGATTATGTACTCTGTCAAGTATATTAACCAATCAGAAGTCTGAGACTTGATGCTGAGTCCCAGAACTTTGAAATATTTTCATAGATATTCACTGTTATACTTGATTTTTTGAAATGGGAAAGCCACACTACAGCTTCCTGTTGCCCCCATACCCCTGCTAAGCACACACACACACACATGTAGTTGTTAGGCATGTGGTACACGATACCATGGAAAGGTCTAGTCCAATTTCCCAAATGCCCCAGAGTAGTGTCTGGTTAATTGACTTACTCAGAGCCATACAGTAAGGCAAATGAAAGCTAAGGGAATCAAACCCTGAAATACAGTGAGCAGCTCATTAACAGCTCATAGCCTTAATCCTCTGTACTAACTGGCAGACTAAGAGCTAGGGTTACCAGAGATGAGATGACAGGACCTGTCACACCCACAGTAAGAATTATACCCCTAGACCAAAAAGCTACTCCGTGTTAGATGCTGCGTACTCTTAGAAACTTACAGTATCAGCAGTAATCTGATAAATCCTTATTTTGTCCATGCTGATGTTACCATGTCTTCATGGAAATTCAGTTATCTGTGCTGTCCTGTGTAGATCAGCTTTGCTGCTGTAGATACACACACACACACACATATATATATATATATATATATATATATATATATATATATATATGTATACAGAGAGAGAGAGAGTATTCTGCCCAGTGTTATACACAACATTTCAGCTGAAGAGTTCTAGCATCCTTAAATTAAGTTATAACTCTCCCTTCACAAGTAGAAGATTATGCAAAATATAATATCCATCTGCTTCTCCTGGCTAGAAGACCAGAAAAGCAAAACACATCCATCTTTCACTAATGCTATTAACATACAAGATACAATCTTAACAAGACTCTCGCAAAAGAAAGATGTTTGTTTTCTTCTGACATTATTCAAATAAAAGCAAGCTTCTCCTCCCATTGTTTTCTAATGATTTACATAGTTAATGAAGGTTTATAAAGCAGCACTAAGACTTCTTGTCAGTCACATTTCTTTTAACTTTTCCCTTTGTATGTGCTTTCTGTATTTCTTTTTCACTAATATCTATTTTTTATTTTGCACTGCAGTGGTGGTGCTGCGGTAGCGTTGTCGCCTCACAGTAAGACATTGTCTTGTTCGATTCTCAGCTAGAGCGTCTTCTGTGTGGAGACATGCGTGAATGGGTGTACCTTCATTTAAGGTTGTGCATCAGGGCCGGCAACTCAGCACGTAAAAATCTACTGCCAATCATTAGCGGACCGGAGTTCCACTGTGGCGACCCCTAACCGGGAAAAGCCGAAAGACACAACAACAACAATCTAATTTTTCTTTCATAACTTCCCATCCATGTCACCCTACAAAACAGCAATTTTTTTTGGAAAATTAATTTACTTAATTTTTATTCCCTTTACTTGACTTCTGATTTTGATTTTTTTTTTGTGTTTAAAATCTCAAGCCATCTTAAACCAACACCTTACCTTCTTTCAAAGTTCTAAACATATGAGATGATGACAAGAGAAGAACCGTGATCTTTTGAATCCATCTTATTGCTCCAACTGTCCCTCTACAGCTGTACTTTCATCCTTGCTATCAGTTCCAAGTGTCCCACAAATTTATCTAGCAGTGCAGTTACATGGTCTTCCACCTTTTCAGTGAAATAGTATTTCCTTAAATCAGTCTTCTATCTTACCACAACATGTCATTCACCCCTCACCATCTCTCTTTCCGAGCTTCATACCTTTCACTTCCAGCCAACAATGTGTTCTGTTGCTATGTCATATCACATCTGTCATACTCACTTCTCTCATCCATTGTGTTCATGAAAAGCACTCAAGAGTATTTCTTCATGATTTATTCCTTTCACCATTTTATTATATTCCTTTGTATACTCTGCAGGTTATAGTTGCACTTCTCTGTATGAGCACCAGAACTGGATATGAAATTCCATCTGTAGCCTTACAAGTGCTTTATATAGTGTCAGATTCCAGTAACATCTCTTAAGCAGTCTCGTAGTTTTACATGCAGCTTAAAATCTATGACATGTTTAAATGCATTTTTTTTGTTTAATACTCTCTTCAGAGCCTTGTTTTGACACTTAGTATTATATATCCTCAACTATCAAGGTATTCTTTACAAAAAATAATATTTAGGATCCTGTGTGGTGCACAGACAGTTGGAAAATATTACTCTTGTTCCTCAGAAAAGGTTCTTACAAGAAACACTCCAGTGATCAAATATGTTATAATGGAGACATTTCAAGACTAACTTGACTAGTATTGTATATCTAATACAAATATTGGTTGTCCTGCATAAAAAACACTGCAACTAACTTATTGAATGCATTTGTTTTTGTTTTGTTTTTTGGCATTTTTTAAATGTTTCCCTCATCCAGTCATCCAATCAGTTTGACTTTTTGTCTCCATTCCTACTTCCCATTCCTCTACTCTGGGGCCTGAGCCACTTATCAAAATCCAGTCTTCTGGATCAATGGCCTTTATCCTTCTGTGCCACTGAACCAGGCAGAAATAAAGCCTCATAACAGAAGACTATTAAATCAGTATATAAAATGGGCATATGAATTGAAGCAGTCTGACTGGGAGCAGTAAAATAATCAGTAAGTGCATAAATTATATTATCCAACAGAAATGGAAACTTTTTGATGTAAATTAAAACACCATAAAATTAAATCACTCTCTCCAGCTCCATGGTTTAGAGAGATAAAGCTCTGGCTTTGCCCCAGACAAACCAAGCTTCACCAATGGCTTGAGAGCTAGAGAAGTTCCCACCTGACTGAGAATAGTGCCATGGCTGTTGCAGATGAAGGACCATAACTCTGCCTGCACTAGCAGGAGGTATTACCATTACTGGGCAAATGCATGTGTGGGAAACACACATATGTTCCTTAAAGTAAGCATGTAGTGAAGTCACAGCAGTTGCAGGGACATTAGGGCTCAGTTAAGGGAAATGCAAATTCTCACCATGGGTGACAGCATTTTGCCTATGAGCCATTGCAACACATTTTTTCTCCTCACCATTTATTAAGAATTAAACATTGAAAGCAGTAAGCCAGAAAACATAGAAAAACACATTTTAAAGTGTACCCCACACTTATATTGCACAATACAACACACTGCAATGAAATATACTGCAGTATTAAATTTTAAAACTAAAGTCGCTCAATCATCAATGCAGCAACCAGCTGTAACTATTCCAATGACAACATCACTCCTAGACTTTCAAATCTTGCCTCAAGGGAAATGAAAGAGCAGTAGGGTTGTCACCCCTGGAGGAATTAATGTGCCTATCTGGGAGTACAGGGGAAAGGCTAGATGATCAAGTGTGAGGATCAGGAAAAACTTGAAATAAATCCAAATGACAAATATGTAGAACAAGATACAGATGCCATCTGGGACAACTTGCTTACTGAACTAATCAAACATTTGCATATAAAATGTGAAATATTTCCACTTAATAAAAACTGAAAACATTTTCTCAATGTTGTTATTTTCAAAAATATGAGCATCATTACAAATATATATTTTTTAAAAACAAACTTTTTTTTCCAAGCTCATAATCTGTCATTGAACTGAAAATCTAGCTGGATGAAAACAAAATGTTCATTGCACATATTGAAATCATAAACTTGTAAATATCTTACTTCTGTCCTTCTCAAATAAAATCACTGGAGACATAAATCATGTTGTGGCAAAGCAATTTATTTCAGAATAGGATGGCATCTTACTGTAGATTACAAAATGCCAATCTAATATGACAAACTAAGGGGCTAGCTAAATATATAAGCAAAGTATAAAACCAGCAGTTCCTCAGTTTAGGTGGTGCTTTCAGAACATTTTCCAGTCACAGCTCACATTCAATTAGCTGACAGAAAGGTCATGCATAATCTGTTTCTTTCTTTATCTAAATTACAGCTCAGATTGTTACATTTCTAGAAGGTTCTCCATTTCTGAACATGTTCACATGATCTCATTGCCCTAGCAATCAGAAATCTTCACCTGACAGTATTCAATTCACATAAAAACAAGGTCAAAAACACAATGGCACTATGTCTATTTTTGCAATATTCCTTGCTTTATTCTAGTCATGCAGTGTTTGACAACATCCTTTTGTTTACACTGTATTGTAACCTTTTATTTCTGTCGCTTGCTTAGAAGTAATGTCTGAAATAATTCTGCTTGGACAAATCTATTCTGACACTTGCTCTTAGTATTCCATCAAACAGTTTCCCAATTAATTCATTATCTTAATTTATGAATCAGCGTATCATATTTACTCAGGAAAGAGGAGATCAGAGTCAGAGCTGTGTTAGATAACTATCTGATCAGCCACATCCTCAGACAAGCACTGAAAAGTAAGTTTCCTTAAACAAAATCTGTAACATCCTGTTATTATCCTTCATTTTCCATATTTTATGATTTACTACTTGTCTTCTCAGGTAATCTTATAGCTCATTTTCACAAGTCAAATTACATATGCAATTTCTCTGTTCAAGCTAATGTTTGAATAGTGCCTGTTATAATGCTGTACCACAAGCTCTTATTTACACAATACTGTGTATATTGTGAAAATTGTCTAGTAATCTAAACACATTATACTGAACTTTGAAATAACTGTTTCCTACTGATAGAATTCTACCAAAATCTCACTGTGCTTCCAACTCCTGATGCACTTATTTTTTAAGAGCAGAAAGCCATCAAAGCTGCTGTAATGAATTAATCATTCCTTAGATCGATATCACTATAAAATAAAACTATAACCACTAAAAGTGTTTTACGCTTCTTAAATAATCCCCCTGATGTACAGACATAAAAAATGTTATTTGTGTCACATAGTTTTGCCTGAGGTATCGCATTTAATTCTATAAGTAGCCACACTACTTCTTGTTAACATGTTTTTTTAATGTATTTATATTATTTTTAAGTCAATTTCTTTGACTGTAGCTGGATTAACCTCTCTTCCTTTTTCCTAATTAGTCCTGCTTATTCATATTTCCCTTAAAAGGATTGGTACATTACTTATAACATATTACTAAACTCCTGCAGAAAAATCTGAATATAAAATATGCTTTCATAATTTAACCCCAACTAGTTTCTTGCATTTTTTCAAAAAACTCACTTTTTGTTAAAATTCACACAGCTTCATATTTGTAAAAGACTTGAGATATAGTTATTATATACTATATACCATTGGTTTGAACAACTGCCATTTTTTTTTTGTTGGTGACTACCCTCTACATGAATTGAGGTTTCCTTACCAATATTGATATTTTTTTGTAAAACACAAGTTAATTTATTTTCACAAACTATGGAATAACCATGAAACTATAGTTTCTTGACATATTAACCTTAAAATAAAATACCTCTACTTACAAACTACAAAATACACAATCATTTATGTGTCAGATTAATAGTTACTAGTTAGCCAGACATGAACCTTGAATCTTCTGATTTAACGTAACCTGAATCTTTTACTTGCAAACACAAAAAAAATTGCAATAATAAACATTTCAGCTTTATAACAACTTAACTATGGTTTATCTGCTTAAATTTTAACTCTAGCCAATGAATAAAAAATAACAGAAATTCCTCCTTATTATAACCCTCTGTTTTTCTCAGTAACTGCTGATTTGTCTGATATAAAACTTAACTTTGGCTAGAATTTGGAACAGTGGTAACTTCATAACCCTTTGTCTGCATCATATGTCAGACTAACCTTCAGTTTGTATTTTGTTCCACTCAGAAGTCAGTGAAGCTTTTTATTTACCATGCATATAGCTATCTTTCACATTTTTGGAGATACGGTTGCCTCATCTTTTATCCTTCTACCTTGTGAAAGTACATTAAAAATAGTTATGCCTATTATTCCTATACATATGTGACTGAACTTGCTCTTCTTGCAAAACTGATTAATTAAATTTATTGTTGTTTCCAGTCTACCCAGGATTTCTGTTTTATGACAATAGAATAAACAGGGATTAATTCAAAACAGCTTTTGCAAAAGAACATTTCTTTTAATTTGAAAATTCACAACTGCATATTTTCCCCTTAGCTAAAGTACCATCTTAAAAAATGGTCTGTGACTATTTCACTCAGCCTATTCAATGTTAATGTGTGGTGTACCTAAATTTACAAATTAATAATCCCTTCATGTGGTTTTATGTTAGATGTTCTATATATTCCATGTAGAATATCCCACTAAAATCTCAGTCTATAAATATGTAATCCATAAGCTAATTATTTCCTTTTTTAAAATGATCAGTATGTAAAAATTATGTTCTGCAAACAGCTCATTATACTGCCAATTTTGTCTCAGTGCATATGCAATCAATACATTCCAATACAGACTTTATAAAATCCATTGTCCCTTTGGAAAGCAATAAAAATAACACTCTTTTTTTCTTTTCTTTGCATTTCCAGGACAGAGAAAACATTTTGATTTGCTGTTAATAATCAGAAATGCTTATTTTTTATAGTACTGCAAATGCATAATGTTCCCAAGAAATCATATCCAGAATAGGTTCATAGGTATATACTAAGCTAACAACCACCAGGGCCTTTATAAGCCTAGACATGCAATCCAAACCAATTCTGCCTCAATGTATCATGGGTGTTTATTAAGAGGGGTATGTTAGCTAGGAATTTCCAGAGGTTATTTGGGGGAAAAGGGTATGTTAGTTTGGGCATTACTGTCCACCTCTGTCCATACTTGGGGTGAATTTCTGATTTCACATCCATTAGTCAAGCTTCAGTTGACTCTACTTTACAAGGATAGGGAGCCTGTTCCAGAGGATAGGGATCCTCTGACACACATATCTGTCTCACCAACGTCTTAATGATGTCACAACCAAAATTTAAATCCTTGGATCTATTGATTCTGATGCTGTTCATTTTGTAGACGTGTAAAAGGTCCATCAGTGCTTGATCCAAGGATGCCTTGAATGCCAAGCATAGAATGTCTCTCAGTAACCTGTAGGAGATGGAGTATAGACATAGGGCTTTAAGGTGATCCATATAAGACATGTGCTTATACCCTGGATTCTCCTGGTATGGAACCTTTGTGGGTATTCCAATTGTTGCATATGTCTGGTCAGTTACATACCAAAGTGGGCATTATACTCAATGATGGGTCTGATAAGGGCTGAATAACGTGTAATTATGACTTCCTTGGACCTGGATGTCATGCCCTTATTTATAAGTTGGATGACATAGAATGATTCTTTTACTACCTTGGCCACATGTTGGTCAACGGCCATATTGCTGTCTACATATGTTCCAGGTCCCTGACTACCAGATCAGCTCTTAGGTGTGTCTTATCGATGGCGTAATTAGCCTGGGTGGTAGTTTTCCCAAAAAGCACTATAATGCATTTCTTGGTATTGAGTTTTAATCTATGACTTTGGCACCAGTCATTTGTCTGTGATAGACCCTCTTGTAAAATGTTTGTGTTATGCAGGGAATCTATGATGACTCCCAGTTTGCAGTTATCTGTGAACTTTTTCACCCAAAAGCCTTTGACATTAGCCTTTAGCTCTGAGACGTAGATGCCAGATAGGAGCATTCCCAGCACTGAACCCTGAGGTACCCCTGGTGGCTGGTTTCCTACTGGTGGTAGCCTCACCAATCCTGACTTTCTAGGTCCTGTATATAAGCCAGCTGGCAATCCATTGAGTTATGTAGGGAGTTATGCTTAGTTTGGAGAGTTTGTCAACTATACCATAGTGGGGTTTTGTAATGAACGCCTTAGCCAGGTCGAAGTAGGTGGTATACATCATATTCATGTCACCTATTGGTTTGGTGACTTTCGCAAAGAAGTCTACCAGGTATAGAAGGCATGATGAACTTCCCTTGGCACAGTCATTTTGGGTTGGGTCCATTGTCTGAACATTGTCTATATCTTTGATGATCATTTCCATGATAATGCATCCCATGGCTTTGCATATTAGACTAGTCAGAATAGTAGGTCTGCACTTTCTGCGGTCAGTTAATGGTCCACCCTTGTGAAGTGGGATAACAGTTACAGTCCTTCATTCTCATAGAAGAAAGCCTGTTTTTAAGTTATAATTGAAAAGTGACTCAAGTGGTCTTGTTAGGTCATGTTTCAAGCAGTTTAAGAGGCATCCCAGGATATTGTCAGAGTCCAGTGAGGCTGTGTTTTCAGCCTTAGTGAGTGCTACTAGGACCTGCTTCCTGTTAATAGTTGGGGAGGCTATGATAGTAGGTATTTCATGGGGGTGGCAAAGGGAGTGGGGGGGGAGTTTGAGCTAAATTTGTCAGGCAGCAAATTTGCTATGTTGCTCCGCTCACTGAAGGTGGGACCATTGACCACTAGCTCATCTCACTGATGTGTGCTGCCTTTGAGGTTTCAGACATAGCTGTAAAATGTCTTGTGGTTGTCTTTAGTCTGTGAGTCTATCTTGACCTCACAATTGGCTTTGTTGGACTTAATTAGTCCTCTTGGTTTCCTGTTTAGTTTAATGAAAGACCTCCTATCGTTTGGGAGTTTCTCTTCCGGATTTTAGTCATGACATTTTTCCTTTTGTTTTATACCCCATTAAGGTTAGAATTCCACCAATGTGGTTTGTTTTTAGAGTTTGATTTGAACTTACTTCTAGCAGGTACAGCAGCCTCTATACAACCATTTACATGGTTGTACAGGGTCTCTGTGAACAATTCCACATAGGTTGCCATGAACTCAGGATTGAGAGATGCACTGAATTTTGACAAACTATGACTTAACTGTTACAGGGTTTGCTGGGGTTATCAAGTTGATTTGTATTTTGAAGGAGAATGCTTTGTTGTCCGACCTCACAATTGAGGACAAGACACTCACTCTCCCACACTGGTGAGTAAAGTCCAGCATGTTTGAAACTCTGATAGGTGTATGTATTATCTGGTCAAGGGTATTTGTGTTAATCAAGTCCAGGAATCATTGTGCCTATGAGTATAAGGCAGTGCATGTTTCCCAGTCTATAGTGCGGTAGTTGAAGTCTCCCATAAGTAGGGTATTTGGTTTGATAGTGAGTGACTCCAGGTCTAAGTACAAGCTATGGATCCTAGGGACATAGAGGACGAGCTATAGCTTGCTAGGATATGTTGTGGGACTTCATCTATGGTGATTTGCCTAGATAAATTCCAGGGCATTGTCCTATTTTACCAATCTATCTGAATCCTTGTTACATCATATAAATGATTCTAACAATTATGTAACCACACAATCTTATAATTAAATCCCATGTTTGAATACCATAAAAACACATACATTAAGTCATTACATAATTATGCATATAAAATTATTTCATGAAATCATCAGCATTAAGAGGTGTTGTATAAAATAAACCAAAAAGTGTTTGCATTAAGCTGTAAACTTTAAACTGACACACTAGGAAACAAATCATCAGTCACAGTGCAAACATTCAAACAGTTTTATGACTGTGTGTGTCTCAGAATCTGGGGCACATGTATGCATGTGCAGGTTTTCATGTCTAATTATCCTTATACAAATCTGCAAATGCCTTTCACAGAAAGTAATATGGAAAATATTCATTCTGTCAGTGAAATACATCAATTAACTTCAAAATGGCATGCAAACATGCATAAAAAGTAAAACAGTTTTTACATCTTGTACTTACAAATCTGAAAGTCTAAAATAGTACTTTTATGCTGTAAGCAATGTCTCACAGTTTGAAAATATTACTGTTTATTCTAAGCCACTTCAGTAACATACAGGGATGAAGCTGCAACTACAGCTCGGCTGACCTAGGTTCAATTAGCAACTCAGGTTACTAACAGAACATCAGTGAGGGATGGGCATGCCCATCCAAGGAGGAAGGGCATTGGGGGATGATGCTCTCTAAGGAGAGGTTTGGTTCATAAGGGAAGTTGTCCTTAGACATATTCAGTGAGCACTAGGAACAGGGAAAGGAAAAGTGGGTAAGGCATATTAAAAAAAAAAACAGGACAGAAACACAAATGACTGAGCCCCCTGGATGCCCTTTGGATCCATGACTGGCCCTAGCAAATACTGAAATAGTCCAGGGGTAGGAGGACAGCTGGTAGACTAGTATGGACTTGGGTCACTGGGGGCCAGGCCTGTACAATGAGGTCCAAAGGGACAAATTACCTTTTATCCTGGAGTACCTTATATATATATAACATAATTTATATCACATGTAATGTCAGCATTAACAGTGAACTTGTATACCATTACTTGCCAATCCCCCTGATTTTTCTGGTTGCATTAAGGAAAACTGACACACAACAATTTGAACATCTAAAAAGTCCGCGTATTTGGAAAATGGAAGTCTAAGTAACCAAATTTTGCTTTCTGACATAAAGAACCAATTTGTTCTGTCACATTAGTTTCAGTAGACTTATTTTTCACATTAAAATGTAAAATCTAAACTGTATAAATATGCAACTTTTTTTTTTCACCAGAAGTATTGCTAGAAACTATTAAGCTATCAGATTAGAATGCAAAGCTCACCTGGAAAGTAGTCATCACAGTAATATACCTAGAATTTAGTATGTTAAAATAACAATGTCATTAAATATCACTACAGACTGCTTAAGAACTTATCAAAATATTTTGATAATTTATCACATTTACTTTTTTATAAAAGCAAAAATAAGAAAGAAGATATATTATTCAGAGTCTCTCTGTCATTCTATCTCTCTCTCTCTCTGTAAACAGACATTAGAGATATTTCTCTCTTTTTGCTGAGCAAACAGTTAATTCCTAGGATTCAGGAAGCCCTACACGGAGTGTCAGAATAGTGCAGGAGCTGCTGTATGCCAAGCGATCCAGGATCAAGCTCCCAGGATGTGTATGAGCGCTCCTACACTATTCCTGCAATGGACACCACTGCTATATGCTAATTACCTCATTTGCTAGTGAAAACCATGCAAATGAGGTGAATTAGCAATCCGCGATGCAGGCAGCTGTCCGTGGCTGAACAGTGTACAAAGCAGAAATGTATTCATCTAGTAGCTGAATACATTTCTGCAAATTAAAAAATGGAGGCATGACAGCTCAAAAGAAAGCATGTATTATAGTTAGTAGGCATGCCAATGGCCAACTATATGTCCATTGGCATGAAAAATGATTTACTTTTTATAAAATAAAACTTTTATTTTTTTTTTTTGCCGATCTCGGCTGTTAAAGCATAGGGCAGCGGCGCACAAACGGGATTGTGCCAAAAATAAAAAAAAATGTGAAAAAGCAATTTTCAGGGAAATCTGCATTTTTCCATTATAGTGAATGGCATGCAGAATGAAAACAATACCAGGAACAGTGGTTGTTAAGCGGAAAGGCTTAGTGTGAGTGCAGTAACTATGGAGTAAGGCAGTGGGGTATGCAAATGAGAGGAATCTTACTGAATCACAAATTTCTTCTAAGTGTCAGACTGCACCTAACCGTGTAGGTGCTCTAATACGGCTGTATAAGCATGAGAAGTAAATTATATCAAAAGGGGGCGTGTCATGCTTGCTGTAAGCACATTGGAGCACTATTGCCCGTGTTTGCGCTTATCTAAGCACAGCTAGGCAAGGAGGTGTGTCTGAGGCTGTAATGTCTTACACCATGAAATGAAGAGCAGGTCCGCATCCAGGGAGGAACATTTCTGCTAAAATGTGTTTACCTTAGCTAAATGGATGTGCGCGGCACGCACTGGGACTTAAATAAACAAAAAAAACACACAGGAAATGATAGCACTGTGCATATGTAAGGAAGGGGATATCTCCGTGGGTGTATAGCCTTGGTTACCTTGCATAAATGAGTGTGCATGGCGCGCACCAGGATTTAGACCAGAAAAATAAAAAAATACAGGAAATGGCAAGTGGAACAGGAAAAAAAGGGAAATAGCAAAATAGAGGCACGCAAATACAAGTAATAGAGCTGGCAGATGGAATGTGTCATACTCAGCCAATCACACAGGCAGCATCTGTAGCACACCACTATAAACTATGCAAACACCTTTTAGTCTGGCTTTTCCCACAAACTCTACACCACCGGTGTACACAGACAGGGAAATTTTACCTGACAAAACTAACAAAATGTTAGGGGCTGCTGTCGCTCTCATACATCAGTATGTGCAAGAGGATGAGGGTAGTAAAGAGGACAATGCTGACAACCACCCCAGACCTATGAGGAGGAGGAGAAGAGTGTTTAGGCCCAGGGTAACCTACTAGGGGCTACATGATCTGAAGATAGTAGAGCACTGCAGGGTGGACAGGGACATACTGCAGCAAACTGTGGAGATGTGCTGGACTCGCCTCACATCCAGAACAGAGGGGAACCCATCCCAGTGGATATCAAGGTATGCGTAGCTCTATGAATACTAGCAACAGGAATTTTCCCAAGAGCAACTGGGGATATCATGGGGGTCTCACAGGCATCTGCATCCAGGATACTCCACCAGTTTCTGGATGCCATGTGACCACATGCTGAGGAGCACATTAAATTCCCCAGCACCCATGAGGAGCTGACTGGCAATATGTGTCTCTTCCACTGTATAGCAGACAACCTGGAGGTACTGGGTGCCATAGACTGCATGCACATCCACATCGAAGCACCACCTGGTGACCGAGGTAGAGTCTACATAAACTGCAAGGAGTTCCACTCCATCAACTGCCAGGTTGTGTGTGATGCCCAGGGCAATATTAAAAATGTGTGTGCTGGCTGCCCTGGAAACTGTCACGACTCCCACATCTGGCATTCCTCACAGCTGTATCAGTGATTTGCCAGAGGGGACATCCTGTATGGTCATTTAGTGGGGGATGTTGGCTATGCACTGGAGCCGTGAATTATGACACCCAGCAGAAATGCACACATACCCACACAAAAACACCATAATGAGGCACATGCACAAACCAGGATCATTATAAAGCATGTTTTTGGGATGCTCAAGTCACAGTTCCACTGCCTTGGCATATTCAGTGGAGCCTTGCAGTACTCTCCAGCCACATGTGCATACATGGTCGTAGTTTGTGCCATGCTACACAGTATGATCCTGTGGAAACAGTTGCAGCAGGAACAAAATGGGGAAGGGCCACACAGGCCCCCACCATTGCCAAGGCCTCCACAGGCACAGAGTGACTCAGAGGAGAAACACCCTAAGCCTCCCTCTGTAGGCAGATGGAGGCATGCCCAGTATGCCCTGGCCTTGGCAAAGAGGCAACGCATAGCACATACACTGACACCATTGAGCCCCAGGGACTGATATCTCTCTCTCTCTCTCTGACTCACACATACAGTAAAATGGATGCTAAACATCACACCACCTATACCTGACCATGTATAGACAGTGTATTGTGTGCATCTGACATAGTCATCCCTCAAGCACCACTCTCACAACAGCTACAGGCACAAGATAAGCCAGTCTCTTTTACAAATTAAAATAATGGGGAGGACTTTTCTGATAGCATATATATGGTATTGATCAAGCATGTAAAGGAATGGGGTGGCTAACTGGGATAGCAGCAGACAACTGAAAGCTCTGTGGGACAGCAGGATGTGTATCCCCAGTACTGCCCTACCCACACCATGCAGTACAACCCTAGTCGACAAATACCACTGCAGTATATGTGGTGAGCCAAATAACTGGGGGGGGTCATAGGTCACATGCATGGAGGTCAAAGTGGGGGTCCCATACCCACCACCAACCCCACACAGCAAATCAGCTGTTGACAACCATACATAAATGCCTTGCAAAAGCCCCCACATGGAGACACCCATGAAATACCCACCCACAGACTTTTACACAGTGATATCACAACAGGTGTGGCAGTGGCAGTATGGTTTTGAAAGGTAAGAAGTCGAAACTACAAATGTCTATGCCAGAACAATCTGACCTGTGTTTGATACTGTTATGCCTGTAGTCTGAAAGATAGAGCACACCACCATGCTACATGTTAAAAAAATATCAGCACAGTATGTGCAGATGTGTAATGTGTACAGTCATGTCATCACCCCATAGTCCCATAGAAATGCAGTAACATGTTCCTAGACTTAAGCATCATCTAGCTGTCACCCAGACTGATGGTGCAATAGTAACAGAAAGCAATTGTCAGTAACACCCACAGTCAACTTACTGGTGCCGTCCAAGTGGTGTATCCTGCAGGCAGCCTGAGAACATATGATCATCAGAATGCACTGCCCTGCTACAGATGGCCTGCATCTGTCACACCTGCACTACAGGCCTCTGGCAAATGCCTATGCCTCACCCACAGTGCCCTTTAGCGAGTGTCATGGGGTCCACAACACCAACATAACACAGTCCACAAAATCCAAAGAAAGGCTATGCTGACAACTGCTAGGAGCAAACCTGCCAGCCTCAGGGAGCCAGAAATCAGGACAAAGCCATGAATAATGGGATGATGAAGGTCCAAAGAAAAGAACACCTGTGAAATACTGCTCTAATAATGTTATAAAGTTGATGGAATGATTTGTAGTAGCATTGAATGTCTGATGGGTACGAAGTCTGAAACTGCAGTGTCAACTGTCTGTAATATCTGACTTCAACCCAGAGTGACTTGCAAAGCACTTTTGCTGGAAAACTACACTTGTTTGTGTAACCAACAAGATATGTGAGTCATGGATGTGGACATTCTGTGATACTCTGTACAGTCGACAGGCAAACTAGGAGTTTAAACATGGGAATGCACCCACTGCAGGCAGGCCTAACCCTGGAAGATGATGACATGTCTGCACCCACAGAACCCTGGGCCACAGCCATGGGGAGTAACACACCCCTCCTTGATCACTCATCTTATGCAACATCCTGACCCCAACATGTGGCCATCCAAGCAAAATGAGGTGGGCCATACATGTATGTGTGACAAACACACACCTCCAGGCTAGTCAAACAGTTTGACACACACAAGACCCTCCAAGTGCAGTCAGCCACTGAGGAGAGCCCAATGCAAAGTACTGATAGCTATAGCCAAACATATCTGCCCAGGGCACACCCTCCACATATCCTATCCCCTACAAATATATCTGGAGTTTGCCTTTCACCCTGATCCTGTCTGATTTATATTACCCAACTGTGGACTCGAAATCAGACCAGGCCAAAACATAAATGCACAGAGATTCCACCACTGTAATATATCACCAAAGTGCTGGACCATTTCCACAGCACCAGCAGTCAATTGCTTGTAGGCACACCCCTCAACAGGCTGGATAGTGCAATAATGTGTAGCATTTGTCCCATAAACCTTGTGTGTGCATCATCCATCTTGTATTCCTCTGGTAAATCACTGTGATGATCTGAGGAGGTATGTCAACAGGTACTGAAACAGTACATGACAGTGTCAAATGGTATATATGACAGATGTCTGCTAAAACCAGCCCTGTAACCATTCATACATTACTGAGAGAAATTGTCACAATCATTGTATGACCCATTGTCCCCACATTTTGATAGGCTAAAGGTTGACAGGTATGGCTGTAGCACAAATCAAACAGGACTGCAGTACAACAATCTCTGGAATGGCATCCCACATGTACTATAGAAGGACACACTAGGCATGCTCATACACTTAATGAAATGTCAGTAGGATCTAGGAATAAACAGGCCTTCCCCACCCAGTGCACTTTCCATTGCCCCACCTTAGCAGTCTTGAAGATGTCTGTTAGGTAGAAGTTCTAATCTTAGTCCTGGAAAATGTAAAAGTGTGTGTGTGTGTGTGTGTGTGTGTGTGTGTGTGTGTGTGTGTGTGTGTGTGTGTGTGTGTGTGTGTGTGTGTTTTCACAAATAAAAGCTTTTGGGTCCATTCAAACCCAGTCCACATCCCCTTTCCCCACTTTACTAGTCCTGCAGATATCAGTCATCTTAGAAGTGCCTTCTGTCAGGTTTCAGCCCCATAGGCTCTGTGCTGTGTGCGATAACTGCATAACAAGATAGTACAAATAACTAGTTAGATAGGAGTTCTAATCTCAGTCCTGGCAAATGTAAAAGTGTGTGTTTGTGCATAAGTAGAAGCTGTCTGGGTCCATTTAATCCCAGTACACATCCCCTTTTCCCCACTTTAGCAGTCCTGCAGATATCAGTCATCTTAGAAGTGCCTTCTGTCAGCCCTCAGCCCCGTCAGCTCTGTGGCGCATGCAATAACTCCATAACTTGGTAGTACAAATAACTAATTAGGTAGGAGTTTTAATCTCAGTCCTGACAAATGTAGAAGTGTGTGTGTGTGTGTGTGTGTGTGTGTGTGTGTGTGTGTGTGTGTGTGTGTGTGTGTGTGTGTGTGTGTGTGTGTGTGACAGTTGTGGGTGAAAAGCTGAGGGAGGTGTGTGTTTGTTTATAGGTGAAACAGTTTTATGCCACATTCCCACCCACGACACTTCACAGTGCCCCACCTCATCAGTCCAGATGTCCGCCCTGTAAACTCAGTAGTGCATGTGATAAATGCTTAACACTATAGTGAAAATGACTAGTTTGGCAGGGGTTCTACTCTTTCCAGCAAATGTGTGTGTGGGTATGTATGTTTGTAAGTAGAAGTATTTTGATATGTTTCCCACCCACTGCCCTACTTTATCAGTCCTGCTGATGTCATTCCCCATATCAGCACCTCTGGCCAACTCACATCCCAGTAAGATCTGTAGCGCGTGTGGTAACTGTGTAATACTATGCTAGTTAAGTAGGGGTTCTACTCTCACATATAGTAAGTGTGTATGTGTGCCTGTTTGTAGCATAGCGTATTTTGATAGGTTAAACACCCACTGCCCTACTTTATCAGTCCTGCTAATGTCATTCCTCTTATAGGTTCATAAGTGTGTAGTAGGCTAATGGCTCAGAAGCCTTTACAAGCCTAGCCCATAGAAGGGCCTTGTCATTGTGCCACCCGATGTTACGTCCCAGTGCCTATATCAAGTATAACTATTGTAGTGATCCTTGGGTTGAACTATCTATTACCCATCGACTCATCAAGATTTCTCTGGAACAGGGTCATCTAGGTGCTCTGCATGACAGGTATGGAAAGTGTATTCCAGCATATGTGCAGCCTTTTGGTGAGGGACCTATCCCACCAGCATGTTGTGGGGATTGTGGTGCTAAGGTATGGGTATCTACAGTGTGTGGTGTGGATGGATTTATACGTAGCATTTCTAAACCAGCTGGGTCAGAAATGACTTTGTTAGTCAAGCACAGATATCTGCTAATTATGTCATATTACACTGAGAATAGCTTGGGTCTGCTGAGTCTGTCTGTGTAGGATGTGTGTTTAATGCCTAGGAACCCCTTTGTGGGGTGCTTCTGTGGCTTCCCTAGCAGTAGCAAGTGTCTAGTGAGGTACATGGCAAATGGGCCATAATACTTGAGGAGTGGTCTAATGAGAGAATAGTAGACAGAGATCATTATCTCTGTCTTCCTGGATGCAAAAGCCTTGGTAATGCAAAGTGCCATATAGAAGGATTTCCTGACCACAGTGGCAATGTGGTGCTTGAAGGAGAAGTTGCTGCCAACCTGTGTTCCCAGATCTATTATAAAGCATACAGTGTTCATTGCGCTACCAATCAGTGTGGTACTTACTGGAAAATTAGAGTTTTACAAAGGGGGATGATGATGCATATTGTGGTGTTAAGGTTCTGGGCATGGTTTCCACACCACTCAGTGGTCTCAGTGAGGCCTTTCTGTGGGATGTGTGCATCATTTGTGGAGTTAATGATAGCTCCCAGCTTGCAGTCCTCTGTGAACTTGGTCAGCCAGAGTTCATCTGTCTTGGGCTGGACTCCTGAAAAGTAGATGCTGGACAGGACACTACCCTGTACTGATCCCTGTGGGACTCCACTTGTGACTGCTTGCCAGTCTGACCTGGAGTTTGTCACTGTCATACTTGTGTGTTCTGTGAACCAGTTTGCACAACAAGCAATGATATGTGGGTTAATGCCTAGTTTGTGGGGTTTATCAATAATCCCTCACTGAGGGATGGTATCACAAGCTTTGGACAGATTTATGTAGGCTGTATGCAGTGCCTTACTGTCATACACAGCCCTGGTGACTCAGTCAGACGTCAACCAGATTGAGCAGGCATGATCTGCCATTCACAAAGCCAGACTGTGTGGGTTCAGAGTTAGGAGATCACCTATATCTTGGTCAATAAGGTCCCTGATAATTGGGTCCATACCCTTACATAGTAGACTTATCAGGCTAAGGGTCCAATAATACCTAGGGTCTGTAGATGCTACCCCTTTATGGAGAGTGATAACTGTAGTAGTGTGCCATGTTCGAGGGACAAAGCCTGAGGTGAGGCTGTGACTGATCAGGGCACACAGATTTGGTCCAAGGTCACTTTGTATGTCATGTAGAACACAACCATGGATAGGTTGGTGTCCCATGGAAGCTGTATTCTTACCTGTGGGCAATGCAGGTCTAACCTGGCCTGCAGTACTGCTGGATACCTGCCATTCATCTGCCATTGTGATTGTACACTTGTGGGAGGAGTGAGGGGTAAAGCTGGCACTGAATGTGTTGCCAAGACTGTGGCCAATATCTGTTGTCTCAGGATAGAAATTAGCATTGTGCAGTAACTCACAGCACTTGTGTTTAATGCTGTGGAGGTTGTTGATGTAACTATCAAAGGCTTTTAAGATTTTTGTCAGTGTCTGCTGCATTTCTGCCTTCATAGATGCCTGTAGGGGATTCCATGAGGGATCCCACGCTGTGCTTGAGGCTAATAAGGGGGTTCAACAGTCATGGGACACCACCTTTTTCTGCAACAGTGTCCTCCTTCTGTTGTATACTTTAGTAATGGCAGGGGACCATCACATTGTCTCCCAGTGTTTGGAGGACAGTGTCTGGTTTCTGTTGACTATGGCTAGTACCATGCATTCATGTACCTGTTTGTACAGTGCATATGTGTATGATTTGACAGTCATGCAGCTATTTCCCATTGCCATGGGTGCAGTGAAGTCATCCACCCCTGCTTGTATGGCTGCAAAGTCAGCTTTGGAGAGGTTTTGCAAGGTGGTTACCTTTGTGAGGGGTGTGGCTGACATGTTGAGTTCCATATTGATTACAGCCTGTGTGGATCTCACAAGGTAGGGATTGACATCTAGGAATGAGCAACAGTCCCATATTTAAGTAATCAACACAGGTCAAGGTTGCCGCATCCTCTACCAAGGGTCAGTATGAGCCGGTCCAGGGCACTGAAAATAATGAATTCCAGGAAGTGTTGGGCAACTGTACTGGCACTTGGCTACTTTCCTCAGGTGATGGAGGGGTAGTTGAAGTCTCCTACTATGTCAGTGTTGTGTTGGACCTTCATAGATGGCAGGGTGTTGAGGAATGTGCATTGACAGTCTAGGGACATAGATGTGGAACAATAGCAGGCTATCGTCTGGATTGCACTATTACTCCAAAGCAGTTGTACTGGAAGTATCTCTGATGCATTATGCTGGGATACTAGTCTGGAGGTGTTCCTATCCATAATGCATATGAAGACAACACCCCCTGTGGAGGTGTGGCGTGGTCCATGTTTGGGGGCTGAAAGCTGTGAAACGTGTTATAGCCTGTTACTGCAGGGCTGCTGTCTGCTGCTGTCAACAACCTCTCCATTACAGCAGAAATGTTAATGTTCTCCACTCCAAGGAGTGCTTTGAGTGACTGCATCCTGACAGTTAGATGTCTACTGTTGAGCAGTATGACCCTCAGATTGCATACATGTCTAGCTGTTATGGTGGTAATTACATTTGGAACACTGCCTAATAAGGCATTATAGGGGTGGCAAGACACTTAGCCAATACCTGGAAACCCAGGGCTGACAGATGTAGGACATCTGTGGCAAGTTATTCAGGTCTGTCTCAAACACAGCAAAATGGTGTGTAGGTGCATGAGCAAACAAACAAAAAAGAAAAGCACCCAAAGGACCACAGGATATTTATTTTAATAAAATAATAAAATAGTACACAGTGCATCAATGTTAAGCGCTTTCATCAAAAATTGTTTTTGACTTCATCAGAACATCCACACAATTTCAAAACTACCAATAAATACTCTCCACTTAATAAGCAATGAATTAACTTGCCAATAAATCAGTTAAGTAAAATACTATTTCCTTAAAAATATATCTTAACAATTCCCACTTCATATTAACAAATTATATGCATACCTACAAAAAATATAACATATAAAATACATATTATGTTCGAAGTCTATACAGATCCATATTTTGGTCTATATTGTTAAACACTACTTCTACATTAAAGTTAAATATTATAATGTATTTATGTCTTAAATATACATTGAAAAGTGCCCTTATAATTTGTAATGCCCTAAATATATGCAAATATTGTTCACTCATTAATGCATACTTAAATACTCTAAGTAATTCTATTAATTTTATTAGCTTTTTCCTTTAATACTGGGAAGATGAATAAATGGTCATTCAACCCTGGAGGGAAACTGGCGGCCAGTCTAGGTTGCCACATTAGTTCTTTTTTACAGAGATAATTCTTCCAGTCTCCACCCCTTACATCCAGGTTGACCACATCCACAATACCAAACTTAAAACCTGTGTGTCCCAAACAGTCCAAACTGTGTCTGTAAAGGGCATTGGTCTCTTTCTTGATTTTGATTTCATATAGGGGCTCATAAGTCCTGCACCTAAAAGCCCTCTCGGTCTTCCCAATATAAAACCATGGGCATGTATTGTATAATGCAATATAAACTATTCTATTAGTATGGCAATTTCCTTTTCTAAAACATAAAACACTGCCTATCCTGTTACTTAATGTAATAGAAGAACCCTGAAAAATGTCCCCACATTGGGAGCACCGCCCACAAGGTTTGGTGTTCTCCTCAATGTTAACCTGGCGTACCTTACTCTTCTCTAAATTTAACTGTATGTTGTTGCCAACTTTCATAGAAAAAAATAGGCTTCTCACCTACCTTACTGAAAATTTCACTGTTGATCTTAAAAATTTCCCAATTTTTGTATATAATTTGCTTGACTCTATTAGAAAAAGGACTATATTGGACAATACATGCCTGTTGGTAATTCTTGGTCCCTGTATTAGTGGGGGATTCAATAGTCAATTCACCTGCAATATTCCCTCATCCTTGATCTTGTTCGTCCTTCCTGGACCTTGTCCTGACATCCCCACAACTTAAAAGGGGTTTGTATTTATTTCCCCATTGGTCAATAATATCTTTTATAATAGGTTCAACCACGTGGGATGGGTATTTTCTTTCAAAAAACAAGGTCTTTAAAAAATTAAGCCCTTCTATGACATCTTCCTTTTCAGAGGTCATTCTAGCCACTCTGATGCCCTGCCCCTTCACAATACTTTTTTCTGTTTGTGAGGGTGGTGGCTGTGATAGGGTAAGGAACCATTACAAAAAGTGAGCTTGCGGTACACATTGGATTTAAAACAGCAAGGGGTCTTAGTAATCTTCACGTCCAGGAAACTAATTTCTGTTTTCCTGAATTTGTAGGTGAACCTTAAAAAGTTAGTATTGTTGTTTAAGTACTCTATGAACTGGGGTATATCTTCCTTTCTCCCCTTCCATAAAATAAAAATATCATCCAGGAATCTAAGATATAATAATATATCCCCCTGAAATCTACTATTGAAGACATGTTGTACTTCCCATCTCAGCAAAACCATGTTGGCATATAGGGGCACACATGTCGTTCCCATGGCAACCCCTCTGATTTGCTGGTAGTACTCTCCCTCAAAAAATATATAGTTGTTATCCAATACATGTGTCATGATTTCACAAATGAGCTGAAGTTCTCCAGAATCTAAATTAGAACATGTTGCCAATGTGTCTTCAAAAAGCACAATATAGACCAAAATATGGATCTGTATAGATTGGGAACATAATATGTATTTTATATGTTATATTTTTTGTAGGTATGCATATAGTTTGCTAATATGAAGTTGGAATGTAAAGATACTTTTTTAAGGAAATAGTATTTTACTTAATTGATTTATTTGCAAGTTAATTCATTGCTTATTAAGTGGAAAGTATTTTTTGGTAGTTTTGAAATTGTGTGGCTGTTCTGATGAAGTCAAAATCTTTGATGAAAGCGCTTAACATTGATGTACTGTGTACTATTTTATTATTTTATTAAAATAAATATCCTGTGGTCCTTTGGGTGCTTTTCTTTTTCATTTTGTTTGCTCATGCACCTACACACCATTTTGCTGTGTTTGTGTCTTTATTTTGGTCTGGGGACTTATGGATACCTTGGACATTCTTGATACACCAGTTGAGGTGGACCCTACACCAGTAGGGGAGATTGGTGAATTGAAAAAGGAAGTGGCAGAGCTTCGAGGAGAAGTTTCCAAACTCCTGAATCTTTCTGCTGGTTGTGGAGTGGATATCTTGGTCTTTACATGGCTTGGGGATTAGTCATGATAGTACGAAACCCAAGCCGGTTTTCCATGGCAATGAGGAAATTCTCATTGCTTCGGAAGAGGAGTTTCACGGGCAAAGGAAACGTAATGACGTCACCTCAGCAGCAGAGATCCATCATGGCGGCGACCTAAGGGCTGGTGAGCATGGTATTCAGCAAGGAGGAGCAGTTTTCCCACATTCTAAAGAGAAAATTCTACATTCTTCGTTTAACGGAGCTGTTTATCATGGAGAGGAGATGGACCTCATACGAAATGAGAATCGTTCACTTCCCAGGAATTCACCTATTGCCAACAAACGAGATACTGTGAACAATGTACATTCCCAGGTTACTTATTTAGGGGCTTTAGACCCAAATTTTAACAATAAGTCTTCAGTCAAACAGATTCATTCTTCTATACAAAACAAAGATATTTCTAATAAATATAGTAACCTGGTGAACAAGAATTTTAATTTTCAAGAACTCAGAAATGTACCCGGTGAGAAAGTTATTCACCCTTCTTCTAATGTTGTTGCATACAATTTTTAAAAAAAATTGATGTTTGCTTTTGAAAAGAAGCTTTATAAATTCAAAACATTACAAATTGAAGGTTTTTATCTCTCTGAATGTATTTGTTTAAAAATTGTACTGCAAGGTTTGTGGGCGTTTAAATTCCCTTTTGGCTTGTACTACGATGTAGAAATGGTTAATAATTTCACCAACCTGTTTGATAAATGGGGTTTGGACCTAATAGAAAAGGTAGTGTTTTATCAGGAGAAAATGAAAGTGAAAACTGAAAAAGAGCTAGATGAAATGAACAACAGTATATTACAAGATCTTTTGTTTTCCCAGTATGACGGATTGTATGCTAAGGTTATCAACAGAGTAGAAAGTAAATGTAACATACAATTTCAAAAGAAAAAAGAAAACTAAACTGAGACAAGCGCCAATATGAATTTAATGAGGCCAACCCCACTAATAAAATGTATTTAGAAAACAGGACAATGGAGGTGGGGAATGAGGTGGACAATGAATATTCAACACAGGCTGACATATACGATTGTGGTGACATGGATGGAGGATACAGGGACACAGAGGAAAACTATGGTCCCAACATGGGGGGTTTTCCAGGGCCCAGGCGCTCAAAAAGAATAGCCAACAGGAATTTGTACAATCAGGGGAATCACTGGAAAGGATTCAGCAACCGAGGGAGGGGCAGAGCATATCTTTAAGTGTGGGGGAGTCACAAATTGTGCACTCACTTCATGGCCTTAATGTTTACAACTATACATCCAAAGAAATCAAGGAGGAGTTCTTTACTTTATTTTGTAAGGGATTTAAATTTATTCCTACCCAGGTTCCTGATTTAGCTGAAGTCATGGTAGACATACATCTGTATACCGGAAAATTACATTTCCAGGTACTATTTCCCGAGGTCCAAAATGGGCCTGTGGTCCCACATACAAATGGAAGTACTAACCAAAAAGCAGGCATTAAGAAAAATAGCACGTACAATCCACCTCTGCTTCCTTTGATAAACATTTTTGAAAAAGCAGTAAAGGAGGAAATTTTATGATTTATGGGCAGAGGAAAAGAAATTCTATTGTAATTTAAATATTCAAGAAAGAAATTTAATGAAAGAACTGAGAGGTAATAGGACCCTTAGGATTATGGCTCCAGATAAAGGATGTGAAGTAGTTGTATTTTACACTGATGATTACATTAATGCTATGCAGGGTTTGTTATTTGATAAGGAGAATTATCGTCCAGTTTCTAGAAATCAAATTAATATTGCGTACCAGCGGATAGATAGCTATCTGGAGGAATACCTTCTTGAACAGAGAATCACTTTAGATATATACAAATTTTTAGTTAACACCCATCCCAAAATCCCATTTCTTTTCGGGATCCTTAAAATTCATAAACATATGGTATCCCCACCTTTTAGACCCATTGTGGCAGCTTGTGGGTCTAAAACACACAACGTAGCTGTGTTTGAGGACAAAACATGTCAACAGATTTTGGAAAGTATTTCACACATTTTAAAAGACTCTTGGGATTTTTTGGGACAGTTGAAGCAAGAACTTTGGTCCGAGGAGGTTACTTTTCTAACTATTGACATCCAGGATTTATTCACCTGTATCCCTAGAGTTGAGGGGATGGAGCTTTTTGAAGACACATTGGCAACATGTTCTAATTTAGATTCTGGAGGACTTCAGCTCATTTGTGAAATCATGACACATGTATTGGATAACAACTATATATTTTTGAGGGCGAGTACTACCAGCAAATCAGAGGAGTTGCCATGGGAACGGCATGTGCACCCCTCTATGCCAACATGCTTTTGCTGGGATGGGAAGTACAACATGTCTTCAATAGTAGATTTCAGGAGGATATATTATTATATCTTAGATTCCTGGGTGATATTTTTATTTTATGGAAGGGGAGAAAGGAAGATATACCCCAATTCACAGTGTACTTAAACAACAGTACTAACTTTTTAAGGTTCACCTATGAATTCAGGAAAACAGAAATTAGTTTCCTGAATGTGAAGATTACTAAGACTCCTTGTGGTTTTAAATCCAATGTGTACCGCAAGCCCACTTTTTGTAACGGTTACTTACACTACCACAGCGACCACCCTCACAAACAGAAAAAAACTAGCGTGAAGGGGCAGGGCATCAGAGCGGCTAGAATGACTTCTGAAAAGGAAGATGTCATAGCAGGGCTTAATTTTTTAAAGACCTTGTTTTTTGAAAGAGGATACCCATCCCACGTGGTTGAACCTATTATAAAAGATATTATTGACCAATGAGGAAACAAATACAAACCCCTTTTAAGTTGTGGGGATGTTAGGACAACGTCCGGGAAGGACGAACAAGATCAAGGACCAGGGAATATTGCAGGTGAATTGACTATTGAATCCCCCACTAATACAGGGACCAAGAATTACCAACAGGCATGTATTGTCCAATATAGTCCTTTATCTAATAGAGTCAAGCAAATTATATACAAAAAATTTTAAGATCAACAGCGAAATTTTCAGTAAGGTAGGTGAGAAGCCTATTTTTTCTATGAAAGTTGGCAACAACATAAAGTTGAATTTAGAGAAGAATAAGGTACGTCAGGTTAACACTGAGGAGAACACCAAACCTTGTGGGCGGTGCTCCCAATGTGGTTACATTTTTCAGGGTTCTTCTATTACATTAAGTAACAGGATAGGCAGTGTTTTATGTTTTAGAAAAGGGAATTAAAACAAAAAGAGCGAGAAACAAACAGAGCGATGTCCAAGGAATAAAATAAATTACAGTTTTATTAGCGCTTTCGAAGGGGTCAGTGCCTCTCCTTCTTCAGACAAAGTTTAAAGCAATTAATCAACCTTATATAGTAAAACAAATGAGACTAATTAATCAATTAAGTCAATAAAAACAATAAAAACACATTGTCATTCTTTTAAAAGAGAAAATGTTGCTCCTATAGAGAAGTGTGTGTGAAGCAATTTTAAAAAGACAACATATTCTATAAAAGTATATAGTACCTATTGTAAAAAATGTATGTATATACTATCCTGTATGCCAGTCGCTTAACATTTTATTACAAACCAAACCAGTATTGAAATTTGTGTGGGACAATTCAGATGTTTTACATCTTATAGGAATAAGAGATTGTAAATGCCTATAAATTTAGCATACAACCACTTTAAAAAACCTATTAGAGAAATAAAATAAGTATTTTTGCTATCCACGCTAGATATTTGAATACAAAACTTATTATGATAATAATGTATTATGAAAGACCACAACCAATCAAGTGATGTCTGTTAAAAAATATATATATTAACTATTCCATATACAAGTAGCTACTTCTAGTGTGTATATAGTACATTGTAACAATAAAGAAACTTTTTAAATTATTAAGATAAGGCAACATAAAAATACTCTAACATCTTGTGAATAAATAAATAAATAAATATGTATACAGAAACCTAATCCTATAATAAAATATTCTGTCATATTTGCCAAGGTAAAATAAAATCAATTATAAATGTGTTCATATAATATGTAATATTCTAGTGTCATGTTAAAATATTCATTAATCTTAGTAAAAGGAGAAGCAAACTACCTTCTCAAGGCTAAATACTTCAAAATACATTTTATAGAGACATACTCATTAAGGCCTAGAAACATGTGGGCCGCTGTTCTGATTTGCCACATAATCTCATCTATTTCCAGTTGTAGTTGCCAGGACCCCCCTCTTTCATCAATTAATCTTTGTTGTAATATAGTGAATTTGAACCTATGATCAGGATAGTCAATGGTGTGCCTAGCTAGGGCATTTAGTTGTATCTTTTTTATGAATGGCATATTGGTGTTCGTATATGCACTGCTTGATCTTCCTTTCGGTTTTACCAATGTAAAACACTGCATATTTATCACAACAAGCTGAGTAAATCACTCCCTTAGTTTCACAATTGTACTTGCCATTAACCTTATATGTTTTCTCTCTAATGGTAACCTTAGAATCAGTGCTCACGTGTCTACACTGTTGGCATGACCCACATCTAAACATTCAATGGTTCCTACCATGTGGATTATTTCTCTTTCTTTCCAGTAAGACTTTGAGATTAGCTCCTTTTCTATAGATTATTTTAGGTTTTTCTCCTGAAGAGTCCACTATCCTCAATTATTAGAGACCAATTTTTATTTAGCATATCCCTTGTTCTAAGATGGTGTAAGGAATAAGTACAAAGGAAGCTAGTTTTAAAATTGTATTCCCTGTTAGTGGCAACCAAATTGTGTTGGTTGTCAATATTTTCAACAATTTGGTTTGTGTTATTCTGCAGAAGGGGCTTAAAATGACCTATATTTCACTTATACGTAACTTCCAAGATGTTATTAGCCACCATAGGTTCAGGGTAGCCTCTATTAATAAACATGGTAGCCAGGAACTTACATTCCTCTGCAAAATCAGCCTCATCAGATACCATTCTATCTGCCCTTTTACGACAGCTCTTTTCTGATGGTAAGGGTGGCTACTGGTAAAATGCAGGAAGGAATTGGAGTAAGTAGGTTTTCTGTAAATTGGGCTTTTATATATAGAATTTATTGTGTCCTTAAACAAATTGATATCAAGAAAATTAATGTTGGTATCATGTATACTGTAAGTAAATTTGAAAAAGTCAGTCATTTGTGATATACTAGTGATGAAAGTCGGAACTAAGGCTTTCGGCCCCTTCCAAATCAGGAACATGTCGTCTTAGTATCTAGTATACCAAGTGACATTGTCCTGGAATAAGATTTTTTTAAATAATAGGGTCTTTTCCCAATGGGCCATTATACAATTAGCAAAGCTACCTCCGCAGGGTGACCCCATTGCAACCTCAGTTCTCTGTAGGTATAACTGCCCGTCAAAGACCATATAATTATTGGTTAAGACAACTTCAAGTAGAGTTTCCACCAAGTAAATAGTTTTCTCATCAATATGTCTTAATATCAAAAAATCTCTTATCCATTCAAGTCCTAAGCCTTGAGGTATTACAGTATATAAATCCTTTACATCAGTTGTGAGAAAACAAAAGTCTTGTTGGAAATGTAGTTTACTTATGTTGTTCAGGAAACTCCACGAGTCCTTACAAATCTGGGGCTCTTGTTCTACAAGGGGCCTTAGGATGCTGTCCATATATTTGGCGCATCCATATGTCACAGATCCTCGTCCATCCACAATGGGTCTAAAAGGGGGATCAGTGCATCTCTTATAGATTTTAGGTGTTCCAAACAAAGCTGGTATTCTAGGAGCAATCATAATTAAATATTGATGCACATCTAAGCCACAAGTTCCTTCTAAAAAGAGATCATCCAGTATAGTTGTTATTCTTTTATAAGCTATATCCAGTTCGTTAATACTAGCTTGTGTGTAAACCCTAGTAGTAAGGTGTTTATTCATACTTTCAATATATGTATTCTGGTCCATAAAGACCAGCCCTCCCCCTTTGTCGGGTTTCATACCCTAATGTTACACTCATGCAATAAGTTCAAAAATTCATGCTCATTTCTTGTGATGTTGATGTTAATGTTCCTTTTAATATCTTTGTCCTTAGCGATGGCTCTTGAATCCATCTCGCATATTTTTTACAAAGGAACTTAAACTTGTGTGCAAAGGTGAGTTATAAAGGTTTGAAACCCTGAGGGAATTAACTAAAGTAGACTTCCCCCCCCATTAGGACACTCAACTTTAATTTACGCACAAATAATTTCAAGTCCATTATAGTTTTAACAATGTCCATGTTCATATCGGGGACAAAGGACAAACCTTTGGAGAAAAAATCCACCATATCTTGAGTAATGGTTAGGACAGTGTAATTGTATATCTTAAAGTCCCCCCCCTGGAACTAATGAGTATTTGAGGATCTTTAAGGTGGTAACTGGTCATCTCCTGCATTGGTTCCATCTGTTCCTCGGCTGACCCTGGTTCCTGTTCGTCTTGCGGTTGGTATATTGACCATTGATTCCTCTGAAAACCCTGTTGGTTGCTGGTACTAGGCTGATTGTTGAAGTTTGAAGCCCCTTGCTGATGGGAGGAATGGTTGCTATTATGACCATTACTATTATTGTTATTGTTATTTAGTCTCTCACTCTGACGTAGAGGTTGTGGTTCCCCTGCATGATTGTTAGATTCTCCATTAATGAAGCTGTTATTCTCATCTTGTAAACCATTGTCAGTTTCAGAAAAGACATCCTGATTACTTATGTTCTGTGTATTAAAAGGTGGATGGGGGTATGCTCTATTATTTGCATATTCCTGTAAGTCTCTTGTAATTTTCTTCTTCTTGGTAACAAGTACCTTAGCCATAGTGGCCTCAATACTGGTAAAAATTCTGGCATACTCATATTTGTAACGAAAAAATTCATCGTCTGTTTTAATAGTATGTTCTAAAACTTCAAGTTCCCCTTTCAAACAATTAATTTCACTTTTATATTGGTTAATTAGTAACATTATGAACTCGAACCCCTGCTTGTCAAAAAGGGTCAAGAGCTCACGATGAAAGGGTGTTTTTTTGTTTTAACCAGTTTGTTGTCTTTGGTTAATGGTTAGAAAAGGGAATTTACATACTAATAGAATAGTTTATATTGTATTATGCAATACATGTCCAGGGTTTTATATTGTGAAGACTGAGAGGGCTTTTAGGTGCAGGATTTATGAGCACCTATATGAAATCAAAAACAAGAAAGAGACCAATGCCCTTTACAGACACAATTTGGACTGTTTGGGACACACAAGTTTTAAGTTTGGTATTGTGGATGTGGTCAACCTGGATGTAAGGGGTGGAGACTGGAAGAATTATCTCTGTAAAAAAGAACTAATGTGGCAACTTAGACTGGCCGCCAATTCCCCTCCAGGGTTGAATGACCATTTATCCACCTTCCCAGTATTAAAGGGAAAAGCTAATAAAATTAATAGAATTACTTAGAGTATTTAAGTATGCATTAATGAATGAACAATATTTGCATATATTTAGGACATTATAAATTATATGGGCACTTTTCAATGTATATTTAAGACATAAATACATTATAATATTTACATATTTAACTTTAATGTAGAAGTAGTGTTTAACAATATGGACCAAAATATGGATCTGTATAGATTGGGAACATAATATGTATTTTATGTTATATTTTTTGTAGGTATGCATATAGTTTGTTAATATGAAGTTGGAATGTTAAGATACTTTTTTAAGGAAATAGTATTTTACTTAATTGATTTACTGGCAAGTTAATTCATTGCTTATTAAGTAGAGAGTATTTACTGGTAGTTTTGAAATTGTGTGGCTGTTCTGATGAAGTCAAAATGTTTGATGAAAGCACTTAATATTGATGTACTGTGTATTATTTTATTAAAAGAAATATCATGTGGTCCTTTGGGTGCTTTTCTTTTTCATTTAAGTTATTGAAGTCTGTCAATCATGTTATCCCAAGTGGAGGTGTACTAGATCCCCTAAGAATGACACAAAACATGTAAGCCAATGTTGCAGTCAATCATCTGTTGATAGTACTGCAGCATCATTCTGGGTGATGGCAGTATACTGCTCAGGGCTACTGTCACACCTGCCTGGACCACATAATCAGAGAGTTCAACCATGTCTCTTGTGATGTAGTCCAGAGAGGTGTGTCCCAGGTCACTCACACCCACATGGATACACAGTGATACCCATAGTTGTTGTGGAGTGCCATGACTGGCTGTGTCATGTGTTGGATGCTGGCATGTGATAGATATTTGGCTGTTACCTGCTTCATATTCAACTTAGTGAATGGGATATGTGTGTGCCTCACTATTGAGTTAACCATGATCACTGTATTATGCAAGGTGATTAGCCTTAGGAGCTTAGGTTGAGGGGCACAGTGTGTAGGTGAAATGTGTCCTTTGGCATGTGCCATGTCATGGTGCCTGAGTGGATGTCTGTCTTGCTGGTCTGCACTGTTGGGGTAAATGTCCATTGAGTGCCTCTGGGAAGGTGGGTGTGTGGCTTTTCACTGTATGTCATGGCTGGCAAAGTGGGTGTCATGGTGAGATACATGTTCTACATGGTGTGGTACAGGTGTTGATCTTATCCTTTTGACCTGCTAGTCCAGTCTTTGCTGGAGAGTGCATATGTCTACATTGGGTGATATAGGGGTAATTCTCACAGGTCTGAGTGTTTGGAGTTTAGAGGACAGGGTTGTTTGTGTACATGAGGCAGTTGCAACAGGGCCTCAGAATGGACACATGCACCAGATTAATGGGTGAAAGCACAGAAAACTGCACTTTAATGATGCCAGGAGGGGTGGACATAACTAGTAAGTACTAGGGCTATTTCTGTGATGAACGAGTACTGCTGATGGGTCCCAGGTGTGTCACATTTATTGTTACAATAACCTGGTGAAATGCCAAGCTATAATGCAATTTGAAGTAAAAGACAGAAAGAACTAGCATGATGTAAGGGTGAAACTGAAGGCAGACTTTCTGCCACCTGTAATTCTTTACCTCAGCTGTGCAGTTATCAGCAGCTTTGGCCATTTGAAAATTCAGTAAGCTCTGTAGCACATGTGGTAGCTGCATAACACTATAGTAGACATAACTAGATAGGCAGGAGTTCTAATCCCAGTACTGGAAAGTGTGTGTGTGAGAATCATGCACTGTCTGCCTTATACCATTTTGACTTGTGTACTACCCTTCACACATCCCCTCGCTCCAATGTAGTAGTCCTGTTGATGTCATCCACCTTAGAAGTACCTTTGGAGTAGGTAAAAATGTATAAGCTCTATGGTGCATCTGATAACTGTATAGCACTGTAGTAGAAATAACTAGACAGGCATGGGCAAGACCAGACAGGAGGAGAAGGCAACTACACACACCACAAAACCAGCCTCACATAATGCTACCACACCACTGAATCAAACACATAAACACACAAAGACATACTCGGAGGCTCTGAGTAAAAATGTACCTAAACAGCAGAGGCCTCCAAAGCTGACACCCAAACAACTGCTACCTCAAGACACCCCACAAGCAACACATAAACCACAAAATCAGTGTGCAAAGCAGTCACAGCCCTTAAGGCCAAATACAACACCAAACATACTAGTCATAGGTGACTCCATAGTCAGACACACTGACGTCCCACTCACCAGGCTGAACAAGGAGAGGGTCACAGTAAGCTGCCTATCGGGCGCTAGAATCCACCACATAACACAAGCACTCGGGTCACTCCACAGCAAGTACAAATATGACACAGTCATTGTCCATGCTGGTGTGAACGACCTGAGACGTACCTCCCTGGACTACATGAAAAGAGACATAGAGGAGCTCTCTGATTATGTAGCCCAGGCAGGTATGACCCTGACTCTGAGCAGTATCCTTCCTTCACCAAGAATGGTGCCACAATATAGAGACAAGATGGCCAGCTTTAACAATTGTCTTAATGTCTGGTGTCATTCAAAGGGGATCCAGTGTCTGTCTGCCTGGGATGACATGCTTGACAAGCCACGCTGCTTCGCAAGGGACGGCTTGCACCTGTCACCCCTGGGATTCCGGATATTGGCTAAGGCTCTTGCCACCCCCATAGTGCCTTTTTTAGGCAAGGCTCAAATTCTAAACCTACCACCCTAGAAAACAAAAATGGGAAGAAACTGAGGGTAATGCTGCTCAATGCCAGAAGTCTAAATCTCAAAATGCACGCACTCGAGGCCCTTCTCAGTATGGAGAACATCAATGTCTGTGCTGTAACTGAAACCTGGTTTAAGGCTCCTGAGAGCACCCCGGCACTATTAGGTTTTACCTCATATCATGCGTTCCGGCCCCAAAACCTGGACCATACCACAAAAGGAGGAGGTGTATCCATATTCATAAAGGATACCCACACCTCCAGGTTGGTGGCAACGCACGAAGCTTCAGAAACCATCCAGGTGCAACTAACCATAGGCAAAACTGCTCTACAAATTGTAGCATGCTACAGGCCACCCTCTCAAACTCAGGAACCCCACACAGCCTTCCTGAAGACATTGGAGGGTATAAATGTATCTACAAACACCATCATATTGGGTGACTTCAACTACCCAAATATAGACTGGGAACATTACTCAAGCCCTAACTTTCTAGCCCAACAGTTCCTGGAGTTCATAAATTCAAATGCCATGGAACAGCTAGTCACTGTTCCCATGAGAGGAGAAAATATACTAGATCTCATTATCACAAACATGGGGACAAAATGCTCCACACCGGAAGTATATCCCTCATTGGTGAGATCTGATCATAAACTAATCTCATTGGAAATCCACATCCCGCCCCCACCCCAAACAAAAAAGACCACAGTGAAGAACTTCTCTAAAGCAAACTTCACACTACTCAAGACTGGTGTGGTATCCTTCAAGGCCCCTGAGCCAGTGGAAACCACAACCCAAACTGCAGAAGCCCTTACAAATTCCTTCTATGAACACCTCCAGGACTGCATGGATCAGGCAATCCCAAATAAAACCAAGACTCTTTCCACAAAGGGCAAATGTCCAGTCTGGCAGACCCCAGCCATTAACAAACTTTACAATAAGAGGAGAAAGCTATTACATGATAGAACAAAATCCATAAAAGGGAAGTCACCCCTGATCATTATTAGTAAAAAAATACGAGCACTCATAAAATCAACTAAGGCCAATTTTGAGAGAAAAATTGCCATGGATTCAAAGGACAATCATAAGGCCTTTTTCAGCTATGTTAGGAACCTGGGTGGAAACTCCCAGATATGCTCAGAATTAGTCCAAAATGATACAAAAATCACTGAACCCACAGACATCGCCAACATACTGGCAGACAGGTTCAGTGCAAACTTCACCCCCCTAAAGGAGAGATAACTATCCCAGCAGAGTGTAGCCTCCCAGACATCTCAAATGCGCTGGTGAAAGCTGCTCTCTCTAAAGCTAAAAACACAGCATCAATGGGACCGGATGGTGTCCCCAGCTGTGTGCTACACGAGCTAAATGAGGAATTAAACCCGCACATAAGGCAGCTGTTTAATCTCAGCCTTACCACAGGATACGTGCCCAAGGAGTGGCGTACGGCAACTGTGGTCCCACTCCACAAAGGCGGTGCCTCTACAGACCCAGGTAATTACCGCCCCATAAGCTTAACAAGTATAGTCTGCAAAGCTATGGAGAGGATCATAATGGAGCTCATAAACAAAGATATAGGGGACTTGCAGACATTGGACCCGACCCAGTTTGGCTTCGTCAAGGGCAGATCATGCCTTTTGAACTTGGTTGACTTCTTCGACACAGTCAACAAGGCCATTGATGAGGGAAAGGCAGTCCATACAGCCTACCTTGACCTTGCAAAGGCTTTCGACACAATACCCCACTCGGGTATTGTAGAAATACTTACCAGCTTAAATGTAAACCCATATGTGACAAGATGGGTTGCAAACTGGCTTAAGGACAGAACCCACAGGGTTAGAGTTGCTGGCACTATGTCAGACTCCAAGCCGGTCACAAGTGGTGTCCCACAGGGCTCGGTCCTTGGCCCCCTATTGTTCAGCATCTACTTCTCAGAAGTACAGGCCAACATGGGAGGACTTTGGCTGACAAAGTTTGCAGACGACTGCAAACTGGGTGCCATAGTGGAAAGTGCATCGGACACAGATATCCTTCAGAAGGGACTCACGGAAACAGATAGCTGGTGCCAGAGCCATGGCCTGAAGTTAAACACCAAAAAATGTATAGTCATACCCTTCGGGAAAAACAAGGTAACCCCAAGCTACCATATAGGTGGCAATCCACTAAGCACAGAAGAGGTTATCAGGGACCTGGGGACCCAGGTTGACAGTGGCCTTTCTTTTGACACTCACATTGCTAAAGTGGTTAGAAAGACCTTCTACATTGCCCACCTGATCATGAAGGGATTCACATCAAGATCTAGTGAGGTCATTGTTCCCCTGTACTCTTCACTTATCAGACCACTGATCGAGTACAATGCCCCATTCAGGATGCATCTCACCCGACATCTGCAGCAATTGGAGAGACCCCAAAAGTTCCTCACCAAAAAGATAAAGGGACTTCAAAATCTGTCATATGCTGCCAGATTGAAGAAACTCCAGCTCTATTCAGTCGCATACCGTCTGCTCAGAGGTGACATGTGCCTGACATACAAGGCCATGTCCAACCCGGAATTAATGGACATGCTCTACCTCATAAAATCCAAATCCACCAAAACCACTAGAGCAAGCAACTTAAACCTTAGCATGGATATAAATAGGACATGCTGGAGGGATAGATTTATCACTCAGAGACTCCCTATGCTGTGGAATAAAATCCCGGTCCATGTGAGGCAGAGCACCTCGCTGGCTCTGTTCAAGAGAAATCTTGACCTGTGGATGGGAGATCATAGGTTTACCCCGGGAATCATCTCTGTGTCACTGCTGGACAGAGGCACAACAAACTAATGGGTACAGTATTTTTTCATATAAGGGGTGGCGTAAGCCACAAAACTTTGGGCTAGGCTTATAAATGCCTTAGGGCAGATAGCCTAGTATAAACCTATGAACCTATGAATATCACTACTGCCAACTGTTAGGATGTTTGTGTGAGAATTGTGTGGTGAGTGGGTTATACTATTTTTGACTTCTGTACCACCCTTTACACTTTCCCTCACTCCAATTTAGTAGTCCTGTTAATGTCATCCACCTTAGAAGTATCTTTGGAGTTGGTGAAAATGTATAAGCTCTGTGGCATGTCTGATAACCATGCAGCACTATAGTAGAAATAACTAGATGGGCAGGAGTTCTAATCTCATTACTGTCAACTGGATGAGTGTGAGAATCATGTAGTGTGTAGGTTATACTGTCTTTGACCTGTGTACTACACTTTACACTTCCCCTCACTCCAATTTAGTAGTCCTTTTGATGTCATCCACCTTAGAAGTACCTTTGGAGCAGTTGAAAATGTATAACCTCTGTGGCATATCTGATAACTGTGTAGCACTATAATAGAAATAACTAGACGGGCAGGAGTTCTACTCCCAATACTGGCAACTGTTTGCGGTCATATCTTGTATAGATTATATCATTTTGATGTGTGTACCATACATGGCTGGTGATCACCTCCCAATACCATTACTTTATATACTGTGGTAACAGCATCTGCCTCACATACAGCAAGTTAAACCATTATACAGTCTTCTGTACAGATGTATCTGGAATATTCAGATGTTTGCAACCTATACGTGGTCAGAAGTGGTCTTTGTGCCTTAATACCCATGTATGTGATATTGTAGCCAAATAGGCCACAGTGAGTGTACTGACACATATGGCAGCATCAGGTATCTTCCCTGACTGAAACATCATGCTGATACAATGTCTGCCACCCTCTCAGGTGGCCAGACTTGTAGGTGCAATGCATGAGTCCAGATGCTTGGTTTTAGACGTGAACTGTTCATGTTATGGGTCGCATTAAAGGTTGGAAGAGGTGTGGACTGACATATTGTGGTCCCAATTTGTATGTATCAGAAACACCTTGCATCTTAACAGGGGTGTGCCCACAATTTATATAAACTGTATACCAGTAATGTGTCACACATGTCCCTTAGGTGATTTGTCCAGCCCATTTTGCTGGCCTCTGTCCAGACATCTTGCACTGTCAAGTTGTTAGGTATGCTACAGAAATGTTGAGTTCACCTCAGATAGGCCCCTGTGGTGACCACTGTGATGCAATACAGTTAAACCCACCACAAGTGAACCTGCATATAAAGCAATATAGCTATTACTGACAGTTTTGTGCATGGTGAATTCCATGTCCTTCACATGCCTGGGGTATTGCCAGGCCACAACAGAACACTCTCATACTCACCAGCTTCAGGCTGCTGTCCCATATGCAGACCAGAGGGTCCTGAGTGGTTGTGACAGAAAGGTATTGTCAGCAGACTCACATGTGGCCTTGGTACAGGATGGATGCAACATGTCTGTACATTTACAGTACAAACCCCAATAATACACAATTTTCTGTCCTCACCATAGATGTGTACCTCTGTGCATTAGAAAACCCCATCCACAACTGCAGTTGGACATGACACATGGATGTAGATACAGTACAGATACAAGTATGTCTGATACATTAGTGTACTAATCCCCACTGGGCCCTTACCTGCACGCTCCCTGTCTATTGTGTGGGTGTCACCCACCTCCAGTATGTTAGCCTCTGTACCCTGGTGTTGGACTTGGCTGTGTGCCCAAAGGTTGGTAGGGGTTCATATGCTACAGAACTTGGTTGTGTGATGGATGACAAAGAGAAATGTGAAGTCATTTGTATGATGTGGTGATGACTGTTCCCAAGAGTGACAGAGTGGTCATTGTAGCAGATATCAATGGGTATGTTGGTGAAGGGAACAGAGGGTCTGTGGAAGTGATGAGTATGCATGGTGTTAAAAGGAATGCAGATGCTGAGATGGTAGTGGATTTTGCAAAACTGGACATGGCTGTGGTTAATATGTACTATAACATGAGGGAGGAGTATAGGGTGAGTTACAAGACTGTAGTAAGATGCACACAGGTGGAATATATCCAATGTAGGAGGGCCCATTTGAAGGGATTGGAGACTGTAAAGGGGTGAAGGGGAAATTGTATTTAGGCAGCACAGAATGTTGGTCTGCAGGATGATGGCGATCAAGAAGAGTGGCATTTTGAGTTCAGCAGTAAGGATCACATGGTATGAATTGGAAAAGGGTGATTGTGAGGTGGAGTTCAAGTAAGAGTTAAGACAGACACTGGGTGGCACTGTCAATTTACCATATATCTGGTTAAGTACAGCAGAGCTACTAAGGGAGACAGATAGAAAGGTGCTTGGTGTGACATGTGGATGGAGGAAGTAGTACAAGGAGACCTGGTGGTGGACTGAGGAAGTACAAGACAGTATACAAAGAAAGAGGATGGGGAAAAAGGAGTAAGACTGTCAGAGAGATGAGAAAAGTAGACAGGAGTTTGAGGAGATGAGATGCATGGCCAACAGAGACGTGGCAAAGGCTAAGGATGAGGCATATGAAGAGTTGTATGACAGTTTGGACACTAAGAAGGGATGATAGGAGTTGTACCAATTGTCTAGACAGATGTACTGAGCTAGGAAAGATGTGCAGCAGATAAGGGTGATAAAGGATAATGAGGTAAATGTACTCACAAGTGAGGAGAGTGTGTTGACCACATGGACAGAGTACTTTGAGAGGCTGATGACTGCAGAGAATGAAACAGAGAAGATTGGATGATGTGGGTATGGTGAATCAGGAAGTGCAACAGCTTAACAAGGAAGATGTAAGGATAGGATATAATACATGTGTTTGAATGATTTATTACTAGAGGGGCTCACTGATATGGAGACATACAACTTTTTAAAGGTTGAAAACCCAAAGTCCCCTCTATTTTTTGTATACCCAAGGTGCACAAAAACACCTCGGACCCACCTTTCAGGCCTATTGTCTCAGCTGAAGGATTAGTAACTGCACCATTAGCTAAATAGATAGACTCAAAACTAAAAGATATAGTGCTGAACAACACAAACATTTTAAAGGACTCCTGGGATTTTTTAAGATGTATTGACAACACTAAACAAGAAAACAGAGCTCTATTAAATTGGACATAGTGGATCTATTTACATGTATCCCACACAATGTAGGCTTATTATGGTTTGAAGAATTTTTAGCTGAAAGGAAGGCTGTTTCTTTTAATGTGTTTTGCACTTGTATAGTTTTAATGGACCTAGTCCTGAAGAATAATTTTATATTCTTTCAGGGTGACTATTACAAACAATTGAAGGGAGTAGCAATGGGGAAACATTGTGCCCCAACATATGTGAGCATTATTCTTTTATACTGGGAGAATAAATATAATGTTATGTCAGATTTTAAGAAATATTGGGATATTTATGGGCGTTTTCTTGATAATATATGCCTTTTTTGGAACAACACGGACACAAATTCTTTTGAATTTCTTGAATACATTACAAAAACAACTCATTTTTTACAATTTAAATATCAAATAAATAATACTGAGCTGAACTATTTAGATGTCAAGATACAGAGGTTTGGTAATGGTTTTAAATCCAGAATACATAGGAAACATGTTTTCTAATTCCTATTTACATTATACTAGCGCCCACCCTCCTTATCAGAAAAGAGGAGTAATAAAAGGACAGTTGGTGTAGGCTAGTAGAATGACATCTATGATCAAGATTCCAGAGTGAGTGTAAATGTATTATGGAAATATTCAAGGCCAGAGGTTACCCTTGCGACTTGTTGTCTGAAGTTTTGACAGAGGTTATGGGGGCAAGGGCTTCTAGATTTGCTCCTGTTTTGGGTAGAACACTTTTTTTCTCTGGACACAGCTACTCTCAGCAAGGATGCTGGAGATGACTGGAGTAGTTTTCAATCTGCCCTAGTCTTCACATACAATGGAGAAAGCAACTTGGTGAAGAGAGTCATTAATAATGAGTGGAATAGGTTTACTAATTCATCAGATTTAAATTTTATATTCGACAAACCACTCAAATATGTATATTAAAAAAGGGTGCAACATTAAAATATTTTAGAAGGGGGTTCACACCACCAGAATTATGGTATTTGTTCCAGCAATAAAAAGGAACACACAAGTGTGGTAATTGCCCTCAATGTTGTAACATCCAGATTGGTGATGTTTTATATTTGAAATGTAGGAACAAGTATATAACGACAAAAAGGTTTGCAAATTGTAACACCACAGGTGTGATATACATTGCTTTGTGTGGTATATGTGACTCCTTCTATGTGGGTAAGACAGAAAGAAAGTTAAAACAAAGAATGTATGAGCACGGATATGATATAAGAAGGAAAGTGATAATAATGCCCTGTACAAACATTCCCAAGTATGTGAAAATGCTGAGTATCAATCTTTTATAATAGAAGATGTACCCATAGACCCCAGGGGTGGACCCTGGGAGACCTGGCTTGAGTATAGGGAGTTATACTGGCAATTAGTGTTAGACACTAGTAACTACCCAGGGTTAAATGGCATGGTATCTTCAAAACCAGTATTAAAGCTTAGATCTGCTAAACTGTAAACAGCTTCACATTGACAATTCACAAAGTCATATGTGAATTACCATTTTAATTTTTAACATTGCATTTCAATATTGTACTTTATATTGCATTATATTTATGTAAATATTTTAGACAATCTGTTTCAATCATTTTGTGATACTATTTTATTCATGTATCCTCCACAAGATGGTGCCATTTCATTCCATTTGTTTTTCATACATTCACTTTTACTAAAACTTTTATTTGTTTTAATCAGATTTCAAGTATAAGTGGCAAACACTTATTAGTGTGAAAATCTACATACACCCCATTTGACATTTTTTACATAACAGTTCAAGACTGTTTTTTTTTGCATATTTTGTTTAATTTATATACATTGCATTTTAGAGTTAATTGATGAACACTTTCTATTGGGTCATTTTAATTGGGTAAGGTATTTATATGATCACCTGGACAGTATATGCCTATCTGATGAAGTTTTGTAAGATGAAAATGTAAGGGGAATTGGTTTTACGTTATTTATGTGCCTTGTGTTCGTTTGTGGCTTGGAATAACCTTTTCTGTTGTGTGGACCTGTTGGTTTCCAGTGCCTTCATACAGTTTAAAAGATGTAAGGATAGCTACGAAGGGGGTGAATACTAGCAAGGCCCACATTACATACCTGTGAAAGCATGGAGGTGTTTAGCGGAAATGGCAGTGGTGTGTTTAGCCACACTATTTACTGATATCTTGGGTGGTGTGAGGTTGTATGTGGAGTGGAGAGAAAGTGCTTGAGTATGGTCTTAATTATAAGGTTGATGTGCAGAGCTGTGGTAACTATGGAGGGATAACATTGAGTTTGATCTGCACTGAGAGTAGGGAACCGATTTAGGGACCTTACAGAGGTAGAAATATGCTGTAGAGAGGGGAGTAATGAAGGTCAGCAGGAGTATCACTGAATATCTGTGTGTGAATGAGAGGGAGGATAGTGGAATGTTGAGGATGCATGGGGCAGATTAGGCAAAGGTGGATGTGCTCAAATGATTGGGATCAACATTTCAGAGTAATGATGACTGTGGCAGACAGGTGAAGAGAGTACAGGCAGGATGGAGAGGTTGGAGAAGAGTGCCAGGATTGAGTTGTGACAGATGAGCACCAGTAAATGTGATGTGTAAGGTCTACAAGAGGGTAGTGAGACCACCTATGTTATGGGCTGGAGACAGTGGCAATGAGAAAAAATGCAGGAGACAGAGCTGCACATGGCAGAGGCACAGATATTACAATTTGCACTGGGTGTGACATGGGTGCACAGGTATAGCAATGTGTATATGAGAGAGACAGGCCATGTTGGACAGATATGACACTAAGTTGGAGAGGCAGGATTACATCAGTTTGGACATGTGCTGAGGAGGGCTGCTGAGTATATTGGGAAAAGGATGGTTAAGGATGTAGCTGCCAGGTAAAAGGAAGAGAGGAAAGCCTCAGATAAGGTTTATGGATGTGGTGAGAGACAGCAAGATTCAGGGGACAGGCAGAAATGGCAACAGATGATCCCCTGTGGCAATCCCAAATGGGAAAAGCCAGAGGACAATGAAGGAGGATGTTGTAATGTCAGTCTTCACATATTTGTCAACTATTTGACAGACATAACACAACTCTATGGGTAAATGACTACAAATATGAGGCACACATATGGTCAGTGTGCATAACACTGGACAGTTAAATGTTATGAGCTCAGTATATAACATGCAGTTCAACACACATCTACAGCAGTACTTTACTATGCAAATACCATGTATAGGTGTCTCATATATCTGAGACAAACAAGTATATACTGTACTAGTTGTATTCACAAGTAAGATATGGATATGTACAGCATCCCAGTAGCTGGCCTAGCATTGTCAAAGTCAATATTGGTCAACGCATTCCAGTAGTAGTCATATGTGAGACATCCTTTCCTGGGGCCTTACTGATAATCTATGCCACTGCAGACAGACCCAGATGCTATGGCCATAGTTTCTGATCAGCAATATATTGGTACAGCAAGCATTGTTGAGACATATATGTTAACCCTCCTCTTTCACATTCTTACATACCCTATTCTGCAGTCCATGAAATGCTTACTTGTTCGACATACCTGTCTTTGTATTTTTCAAACTATAGTTGGTTATCTGCTGTTATTTGTTGTCTTTTGCCCAGTTTCTCACTCTCCTTCTCTCCACACATGTAGGGTGGACATCTGTGTTGCATAGGCAGCAGCTTGTCTTTTGTAGGCAATGCTCATGACCATGCAATGGCCTGATCACCAATTGGTGTTCCCCATTACTAATTGCATGCAGAAAAGCTGTGTAGTTCTTTCAATAGCCAATGTAATGGCAACACACTCCTATAATTAAGTATTCCATGTGAGTGCTAGCCCTTTCCCTTACCTGTGAGGAAGACATCCTGGAGGTGTGTGAACTAATACCTCTCACAACAAGACTTGCGGAGACAAGCCAAATAAATAGTGAAGGTTCAAGACTTAGGGGCAGAATGTGAGTATTGCTGTTACATGTTTGGAATACTGTTAGTTTAATAGGGTTTGTCTGAACGTGCTACTTCTGCATGGGTTTCAGTCTGACACAGTTCTGTCTCTGCATAGCTCTAAACTGTAGGGCTATCCACATAATGGCCAGAGGTTAACTTGTTATGTTTGGTCTGTTCCCCAGACAAGTGTTGTCCTTGGCAAATCAATAGCACACTCTGGTGATTGCAATCAGTAAATGCTAACATTCATTTGTTTTTCAGACTTTATATCCCTCAGAAAAAATATGTTACAGCAAACCCTGTAACACCAGCAATTTTCACCTCTAGATGGTTAAATGAGAAGTGTAATTGGAGGCTGTGTATTAAATTATGTAATTAAGTGCTAATTGCTTCTTGTATTTAAGGCAAGTATTTCTTGTAATGTTGTACTCATTGAAGGCTTTGGCAAAGACATTAAGAGTATAATAAACTTGTGTGAATTACTGGCTGGTTATATTTTTCTTTGCTATGTTCAGTCATTTTAGTTGTTTTGCTAAGAGGTTGTTTAATGTCTGGCCATTGTGTATGGCCTATCATGATTTTGTAGCAGTGTACTGTTCACTTATTTATATGGACTGTGGGGGGGCAGATGTGAGTGTCATGAGTCCTTCTGTATCCAACTGTACATGCTGCCCCAGTTATGGGTGGTCTATCAGCTGCATATGTTTGTATGGGCATTTTGAGACATGTATGCATATATATATATATATATATATATATATATATATATATATATATACACATACACCTCAGTATTTATTGGTAATATATCTATATATTGTTATACACATATATGTATCTCCATACTTATCTATCTCTCTCTCTATGTATATGTTTCTTTTCAGATATATATATTTGTAGATACCAATCCTTCCTATTTGCACAGTGTCTCCTCCCAATTGTAAATTGGCTGTAAAGTATGGTATGTTTGAGAAAATATCCTAAAGTCATACATCTCAGATGGCTTACTGGTAAGTTGCTGTTGCTATAGTGTGCAGGGTCCTGGGTTCAAGTCCTGCACAGATCGCTTATTCTGTTGTTAGGCAGAATAAGGCTTGTTGGATACAGAGTGATTAAGGCAGTTTTGAGCAGCTTCATAGGTTCATAGGTAGGTACTAGGCTATTGGCCCTAGGGCCTATATAAACCTAGCCAAAAAGGTACCCTGGCTTTTGCCACCCAAGAAAATTATTTTCCTGTGCCCCAGTTGAGCAGAGCCACAGAGGTGATCCTCAGGGTGAATTTTCTATTTCCTATCCAATCATCAAGATTTTTCTTGAAGAGTGCTAATGAGGAGCTTTGTTTGATATAAACAGGTAGTTTGTTCCAGAGTATGGGAAGTCTCTGTGACAGGAATCTATCCCTCCAGCATGTTCTGTTTATTGTGGTGACAAGGTTTAGGTCCTTAGAGAATGTAGCTCAGAGGGATTGGGATTTCTTTAAGTGGAGCACGTCCAACAGCTCTGGGTTTGACATAGCTTTGTCTGTTAGGCAGAGATCGCCTCTGAGTAGGCGATAGGTGACGGAGTAAAGCTGGAGTTTTTTTTAGATGGTCTGCATTGGGCATCTGTTTGAGACTGGTAATCCTTTTTGTGAGGTATTTCTGTGGCCTTTCCAGCTGTTGTAGATGTCTTGTGAGGTACAAACCAAAAGGGACATTGTACTTTATAATGGGTCTAATGAAAGACGAGTAGAGGGGAACAATGACTTCTTTTTTCCTAGAAGAAAACCTTTTGTGATGAGGTGTGCCACATAGAAGGATTTCCTGACTACTGTGGCAATGTGATTATCAAAGGAGAGACTACTATCCACCTGTGTCCCAATGTCTCATCACACTTTCGGTGTTAAGTAGACTACCACCTATGTGGTAGCTCATGGGTACAGAGTTTTTATCAAAGGGGACGACAATGTACATTTTGGCATTGAGCTTGAGCTCTGACATCAGGCATCTGTCTCAGTGAGGCACTTTTGTAGGATGTTCACATCGTTAGGAGTTTTGATTATGGCTCCTAGTTTGCAGTCATCTGCGAACTTCATTAGCCAAAGACCTTCTGTATTAGCCTGTACTTCAGAAAAGTAGATACCAAACAGGAGACGACCCAGGACTGAACCTTGTGATACTCCACTTGTCACTGGTCTGAAGTTAGATTTGGAGTCTGCTACTTTTCATAGTGTGGGCTCTGTCAGTGAGCCAGTTGGCAACCCATCTTGTGACAGAGATTTATACCTAGTTTAGTGAGTTTATCTATAATTCCAGAGTGGGGGATGGTGTCAAAAGCCTTGGCAAGATCTAGATAGGCAGTGTGGTGACCCACCTTACCCTCATCTATGGCTTTGGTGACTGCTTCAAAGAAGTCTATCAGGTTAAGGAGACATGCTCTGCCTTTTACAAACCCAAAATGGGTGGGGTCCAGAGTTTGGAGATTAACAATATCTTTGTTTATAAGTTACATGATACATTCCATGGCCTTGCAGACCAGGCTCGTTAGGCTAATGGGGCAGTAGTTCCCAGCGTCCATGGTGGCTCCCCTTTGTGGAGTGGGATAACTGTCACTGTGTACCATCCAGTGGGCACAAAGCCGGAGGTGAGGCTATGATTGAACATGGTGCTTAGGTGGGGTCCCAGTTCATTCTGTAGTTCATGTAGAACACAGCCTGGGATGTTGTCAGGTCCCATGGATGCTGTGTTTTTGGCTTTGGAGAGTGTAGTTTTCACCTGTGCAGCCATGATTACAAGAACTTTGCATTCTTCTGGTATACAGATGAGCCCTTTAGGGGATGAGAGGGGGTAAAGTTAGCACTGAACCTATCTGCCAGGATGTTGGCAATAGCAGTTGGTTCTGTATATTTAGTGCCATTGTGGTGTAACTCAGAGCATATCTGAGTCTTGCCATTGAGATTCTTGGCATAGCTATAGAATGCTTTGTGGTTGTCTTTAGAATCAATGGTGATTTTGTTTCCGTAACTAGCTTTGGAGGATTTTATGAGGGATCTAGCTTCTTACTGAGTCTGAACAGGGAGTTCCTCCAATCATGGGATTTTACTTTTTTCGCAAGAGTTTCTTTCTTTTGTTGTAGAATTTGTTTATGGCAGGGGACCAACAAATTGGCTTCCTTTTTTTTGGAGGATAGCATCTTGGTTCTGTGAGGGATAGCATGATCCATGCACTCATGTAAGTGCTTACAAAGTGCATTTGTGTAGGATTCAGCAGTCATACCTCTATTGTCCGTCTGCATGGGTGTCATGAAGTTTGCCACTTCTGTCTTAAGAAGCATGAAGTTGGCTTTGGAGAAATTCTTTACTGTGGTTTCCCTAATGGGGGTTGGGGGCGGGATGTGGATATCTAGGGTGATTAGCTTGTGATCGGATCTGACCAATGAGGAATTGACCTCTGGTGTGGAACACCAATCACCCTTTAACTGTGTCTGAGCGGGTTTGAAAGACAGTAAGAAGTACTAACATACGGTTAAACAAATAGGCACTTACACCATGTAGGTTTTGCTTACCAGTGTGCAAATCTGCTTAGCATTTACATTTAAGCAGTACTGAAACCTGCTAAGCATAGCTCAGCCCTGGTACCCATTGATCACATTCCAGTCTGATAAAATAGCAGGGTAATGACATCTTTAATAAGTGTATTTAATTTCCTGTACATAACATGCTTCTATGTGCTGTCATTACAGTAGCAAGGGGTGTGACTACACTGTATGGGACACTTGGATATACATGGGTAGTACCACAATGTTTTTTTAATTTGTTTTATACATGGGTAGTATCCCAGGTTATATGCAGTCGCACTTGCATGTTACACCAGCTACAGTATAGTGGTTGACAAAAATAGTTTAACACATATTGCATTATTAAGTTAGTTATTTTAACAGTGCTTTTCCAAGTAAAAGTAGATTGCAGATTGTAGTACTTAAACCACATACCCCTGCATGCAAAGCTGGGACTCTGAGTGCTAACTATCTTGTTCTTGGTGTTTGAGCTGTATGTTTTGTATGCATCTCCTATCATATTAATATGATGTTATGATATTAACTGTAGACTGCTATGTTTTTGGACATGTCATTGAGGACTTCTGTCATGTAGTAATGGCATACCTTTCAGTTTCAGACTTCTGTCCTTCAAAACATTCATCCTAATGCATAACCTGTTGGCTATCTACTTTGTCTGTCCTCTGTACAGATGTGCAGATGTCAGGTATTGCTAAGGCCATACAACTATGTAGGTGCCCACATAATATTGTGCTGTGGGCCTGGACACTGCTGTTAGTTCCAACATATGGGACATTCCTTAATGTGGGCCTTGCCCCTTTTCCTTGCCTGTATGAGGGACAATACAGAGGTGGTGGGCTACAGCTTCACATACAATAGGTGGCAATACATCACAGGACAGGACATTTGGAGACAGCCCAACAACACAGGGGACATATCCCCAGAAGTTTGAACAGATTATATGTCATCAGTACTGTTATACACATGGTGGATTAATGGAGTGACAGGTTTGTGTGGACATGCATTTAGTGAGTGACTTCACAACTGAGAGTGATATGTCCCTGGCATACCTCTCCACTGGCATGCTGTCCACAGACTGGCCTCATGTTTGCCTGTAATGTTTTGTCTGTTCCCCAGACAGTTGGTGTCCTTGGTAAATCAGTTGTGGACTCTGTGGAAAGCAGTCAATAAATACATCTATTGGAATTACTGACTTCATATTCTTCATAAAAGATATCTTACAACAAACCCAGTAACATCTGCAACTGTCTCAATGTATGACAGCAATATGTTCAATCTACCCCTGTGTTTGTGCCTCTGTCCCCAGATTATGTCAGGCTTTGTCCAGATGTCAATGAGGCTCAGGCATATTTAGTATCATTATTTCTTTCCATTCATTCTTGCTACCATCCCAGTGATGTAGTAGACCCACAGATATGTCAGAGAAGAGGCTATATATATATATATATATATATATATATATATATATATATATATATATATGAGTCCTGAGCCTGTACATTCTGAGGTGAACTGTACATGTGAGAGGTCTGTGTATGTCTGGCCATTGTTAATAGGCTGTCAGGACTGTGTACACATGTCATGTGTACATGTTATTTGGGCTGTGTGTGGCAGGGGGGTGGATGTAAGTGTTATGGGTCCTTTTTATCTGACTGTGCATGCTGCTCCAGTTTCTGCTGATCTATTGGCTGTATGTGTTTGTAGGGGCAGACACAGACATGTCCTGTACCAAGGTTAGGATTCAGACTACACTGTGAACTGGGACTGTATATGTAGGGCTAGTGTGTGGCAAACGATGATGTATTTGTTCACACACTCCGTATACTCTACAGTTCACTTGACTTACCGGTATGTGACTGTGACTGTGGTGATATTGCTTGTGGGTATGCGCATTCACAATGTTGTCTGTTTGTCAGTGCTGTTGCTTCCCTGTAGTGCCTGATATATTTGCAAATACATGTGTAATTACCCATAGCAGATTTCCTATTTCAATTACTTGTGCTATTTCACAAAATATATGCACACAGAAGGGTGTTACTACAGCAACTGTGTTAGCTTATCTACCCCAGTATTTCAAATACATCACCATTTTCATGGCTTCCACCCACCACTTTGTCAGCCTTGGTCCAGATTCATTGCAATAATGGGCTCTGAGCATACCTCTCAACTGGCTGGATTGTTTCAGGGTGTCCAGGTTTATTGCTCATATTTCTGGTCTGATTTACAGATTATTCTCATTTCTCTGGTAAATCACAGTGATGATATGATTGCTGTCAGAAAATGAGGACATACATTTCATTTACCTACTTCACATCCATCAGAATATGTATGCTGAAACAAACTGTCATTCTATGAAGGAGAGTACAGGGAGACAATTACCTCTTCCTTCCTGGATGCTAATGTGTGAGTAATGAGATGTGCCACATAGATGGACTTTCTGACCACAGTGGCAATGTGGTGGCCAAAAGAGACATTGCTGGCAACCTGTGTACCCAGATCCCTTATAATGCCTTCTTTGTTCAGGGCACTACCATTGATGTGGTAATTCATGGGAACAGGGTTTTCCCAAACACATTTTCTGACACTGAGCTTAAGGCCATGGCTCTGACACCAGTCACTGGTCTCAGTGAGGCCTTTCTGTAGGAACCCAACATCACTTGGGTAGTTAATAATAGCTCTCAACTTGCAATTGTCTGCAACCTTTGTCAGCCAAAGTCCTTTCATGTTGGCATGGACTTCAAAGAAGTTGATACCAAACATGAGAGGACGCAGGGCAGAACCCTGTGGGACTCCAGTTATGACTGCTGAGCAGTCTGACTTGGAGACAGCTATTTTCACACTGTGAGTTCTATCTGTGACCCAGTTTGCAACCCACCTAGTGATATAGGGGTTGATGCCTAGCTTAGTGAGTTTTTGCATGATTCCTGAGTGGGGAATGTTATCAAAGGCTTTGGCCAGATCAAGGTAGGCTGTATGTGCCACCTTGCCTTCATCCACAGCTCAGGTGACTGACTCCAAGAGGTTGACCAGGTTGATTGAGCAGGTAAGACCTACCCTTCACAAAACTAAACTGTGTGGGATCCTGAGTCTGCAGATTCACATATCCATGTTTATTAGGTGCATGATGAAGCATTCCATAGCTTTGTATAAAAAACTTGTCAGGCTATTGGGGCGGTGGTTCCCAGGGTCTGTAGTCACTCCTCCTTTGTGGAGAGGGGTGACTGTAGCAGTGCACAATTCAGTAGGGACAAAAACCGAGGTGAGGCTGTGACTGAACAGGACACACAGGCGAGGTGCCAGGTCACTGTGTAGTTCATGTAGAACACAGCCAGGGATATTGTCAGGTCCCATAGAAGCTTGGCCTTGGACAGTGATACTGGGTGTCTGGCAGTGTACTGGTATTGTGACTGGTTCTTTGGGGGAAAAGGGCAAAGTTTGCATTCAGTATGTCAGCCAGTATATTGGCAATATTTGTTGCCTCAGTCTAGGAGGTACCATTGTCCAGTTGCCTTGGAGATTCTTTACATAACTGTATGAGGCCTTGTGGTTGTCTTTATTATGTGCTCCAGTTCTGTTTTCACAGCTAGCTTTGGAGTATTTGATGAGGGATCTCAACTTTTGCTTGAGGCCGATAAGGGTTTCCTTATAGTCTTGGGACTTCACCTTATTCTGTATCAGTTTCCTCTTTCTGTTGTACAGTTTCTTTATGGCCAGGGACCACCAGATTGGCTTCCTTTTTTGGAGGTGAGGGTCTTGGTTCTATTGGGCATAGCAGTATCCATGCATTTGGTATGTATTCATAGTGCATTGTTGTTTGATTCAGCAGTCATGCAACTAGTCTCCATTTGAATGGCTGCCATGAAGTTAGCCACCTCTGTTTTTAGGAGGCCAAAGTTAACTTTGAAAAAGCAATTCAGGGTGGTTACCTGTGCAGGGGTGGTAGGAGGGCTTTGGATTTCCAAAGGTGATTACTTTGTGGTCAGATCTAACAAGGGAGGAGTTGACTACTGGTGAACAGCAACAGTCGCCCATGTTAGTAAGGACCAGGTTGATGTGATGGGCAAGTGCATCAGTACATGAGTAGCTTTCCCATTTAATGGTGGGGTAGTTGACGTCAACCAGTATGAGTGTTAGGTTGGAGAATATTAACCTCCAGGGTGTTTAGGGACATGGAGTGTGTGTTGTAGGACATGTTTGGGGACCTATAGCAGGCTACAACCTGAACCACTGTCTTACCCAGTGTTAGCTACACCTGCAGGATCTGTGATGCATAATGTTGAACTACCACTCTGGAGGTGTGTGCATCCATTGTGAATATGGAAATGCCACCACCTTTGGAGATTCAGTCCAAGTTCTGCAGCCAAAAGATGTGGAATGAGTTATAGGCTGGTAGTGCAGGGGTGCTTCCTGCTGCCTTTAACCAGGTCTCTATTACAGCACAGATGTCATTGTTTCTCATTTTAAGGCATACTTCCAGTGAGTGCATTTTCAGATTTAGACTTCTAGGGTGCAGAAGCATGACCCTCATATTGTATATTTATATACAAATACACACACACGTATATATATATATATATATATATATATATATATATATATATATATATATATATACATACATAGAGAGAGAGAGAGAGAGATTTGTTCACATATATGCATCTCCATACATATATAGAGAGAACCTGACTGATATACAGACTCCTTTCCCAACTGTTGAATAACTGGGCTAACTGAGGTTTGGAAAATTAGCACTGTTTTGTCCAGCTCAGATGGTGTAATGGTACATTGCTTTGATTGTAGTTTATAGGGCCCTGGTTCAAGAGTTATTATTTTGTTGCAAGGCAGAACAGTTGCTGCTGGGGGGTGGGGTGGGAGGGACAAGGGCAATATTTAAAAAAGGTCCCTAGTTTGGGCCCATTGACCCTCATTTTGACAGCCTTTGGACAGATTTGTTGCAGTAAGAGGTTCAGAGTATGGATCTGATGTCCGACTGCACTATATATATATATATATATATATATATATATATATATATATATATATATATATATATATATATATATATATACACACACACACATATATATATATATATATATATATATATATATATATATATATATATATATATATATATATATATATTTTTTTTTTTTAGGTACATACAGAGATATTTATATATATGCATGTATTTATTTACATATATATATATATATATATATATATATATATATATATATATATATATATATCATATATGTGTATATTTTATATGTATTATCTCTACATATATTATGTATTAATGTTTATATATATATATATATATATATATATATATATATATATATATATATATATATATGTGTGTGTGTGTGTGTGTGTGTGTGTACAAAACTTGACTGATTTTAAAAAACATTTTCCCTACTGTTGAATAACTCTACTGAATGAGATATCTACAGCTCAGATGTCTTAGGGGTAAATTGCTGTGGATATGGTGTGCAGGATCCTTATCCTTATATACTTATCCTTATATACTTATTATTTTGTTGCTGGGAAGAACAGGGGGTGTTGGATACAGAGTGATTAAGGCACTTTTAAGCAGTTGTAAGCGGGTTTGCATGAGTTTGTGTGGTGGTAAGCAATGCTAATATCCTTACAGACAGTTAGCCTTAAAAGTGCTTAATCTGTGTAGGCTTTGCTTAGCACCACGCAAACAGGCTTACTCCCGCTTACTACTGCCTACTCCCACTTACCCCCATGCTAATTTCTTTAAAAAAAAGAAAAAAGGTGTGATATGACAGTGGTGAAAAGGGGGTATATAGAGGGAAAACAATATGAAAGATAGCTAGGGATATGCAGGATGGGTGTGTTGAAGGTTCATAGCCGTCCATTTCTCCTACAGCAACAGCTGTGCATATATACTGAATTTGGAGGTAAATTTGGACACTCAAACACCTGAGTGAGGGGTGAGGACAACAATAATGTGTTGTAAAGCCAATTAGATCAGATTACATGTGTCCAGTGGACACATGTATGAAATGGACAGCTATGTATGGGGCAACTTTTTTTTTTGAGAACAGATTGCCTTTTTTTAAGGTGAGAGTGGGTTGTTGGGGAAGGATAGTAGGTATATTTGGGGAGGTAGGTTGGGTAGGAAGACAGATAAAAGAGACATGACAGCATACAGGGGTGGTATATGACACATGTGGGGGGTAAACAACTTGGACGGGGAGGGTTGTTTGGTAATCAGAAGCTCACAAACCCCCAAATGGATACAGTGGGACTAAGGTCCCCACCCATGGGCAGTCACCACTGCACCTTCACGACCCCGAAGGTTGCTGTGCTGGGGGCTGAGCAGGATGGGCAGGCTGACCCTCAAAATATGCCACATGACCCTCAACCTGGCATAGCAGATCTCCCAATTCTTTGTGGAGCTCACTACACACCAGACCCTGGAGCTGGCTTCGAGTGACAGGATCCTGTCTGCACCTGCACCCAGAGGGGCACGAGCCCTATCCCCTGAGGCAGTTCCACATGAAGATGGTGCAGGACCAGTGGATGAGGAGGTCCTGGGGTGGGTCCCAGACATGCTGGGACCCGGTACCATGGCCAGATGAGGCGGGTTTGGCAGATCCACTGGGATCAGCCTTCCCAGATGTGCTATGGTGTTGCAGTTTTAGAACATATGTTGGTTAGTCATTAAAAACACATTCCAGGATTAGTTATAACAGCATGCATGAGTATTCCCATTAACCCAAAACAACAGATCTAGAACATTTGCATAGCAAACAGAACACATGCATATATGGAACCACAGTGGGCATTACATCAGCATGCAGGTTACATTGATAGCAACAGGCCACCAATGATAGTATTTGAACAGGGAACATAAATTGGAAAACATTTCAGTATTTGTAGAGCAGTAGGACACGTGTCCCAGTGGTAGGTTTGGTGGAAAACATACCCACTCATGTATGTGTTTAGATGATTGGTGAAGATAAGGTGTGGGAGAGAGAGAGATGTCAATTAACAGATGTAGATTCTTCAAGTGATCACAGCTTTAATGATCATTTCTCTAATCATTACTCTGCAGGTATTATTGCGACATATGGCCTTGGGTTGGGCAGTGGTATGTTTGTGCACAGTGTATAATTACAGCCTTCTTATAGCTACTTTATACCTTTTCTTACCTGGCAGACCTGTGGAGGAGATTTCTGTTAATGCTACCTGACTGTTTCTACCCATATTCACATGGTCAGGCTTACATATGTGCAATCATACTGTGTGTGTGTGTGTGTGTGTGCTACTGCCATACTCTGCCTTGATTTCTATCGGTTATCCTGGTTGTTGGCAGCAAGGACCAGTAGCTGTGACAGCATGGCACTTGAACATTTCTTGGGGGAGACTACTTGGTGTATGTATTTATCTTGCTGTCATTTGCAGCCTTAGGGTTGGACCATGGGTGTTGGACACAGTATAACTACAGCCTTCTTATAGCTGCTTTATGCCTTTTCTTACCTGGCAGACCTGTTGAGGAAATTTCTGCTAACACTACCTGACTGTTTCTACACATATTCACAAAATCCTAGGTGAAATTATGCATGCAGCAAACTACCACTCCTGGGATTCAAACCATTTCTGTGCAGAAAATACAACAAAAGATGCTGTGTTTCATCAGAACAAGCTATTGAGAAACTGCTGTTGCTTCATTGAATATTTTCTGCCTAATACTCTCTTTGTTGTAAAATCTGACCTTGTAATTACAACATTCTTATACATACATTCCTATACATACCTTTTCACATAGCACAGTGTGGAAAACAGTGGTTAACACAACATTACTAGTCAGATATCAGATCTTGGTGCATGAAACATTTCGTATCAGTTAATCTTGTGTCTTACAAAGGCACTAACTTTGTCATATGACACTTGATTGTTTAATGCTTTCACAGCTATAGTTCCTGTGCATGATCTGTACACATTTCAGTTCATACAATATCAAAGTAAACACAACCAGTCCAGGGTTTTGAATTTTATTGACAGACAGTTACAGTTGTATTTATATATATATAACCTATATGAGACTATTACTGTAATATTGTCTGGTTTATTCAGTGCAAACCATATCCATTTTTAATACTGCAAGGTGACATTCTTCTCCTTTATATTTATTTGGTATTAATACTACAAGTTAGATTGTTACTCACCAGCCTTGTGACACAGCCTTAGCAGTCTGCTTGCATGGGCTTCCTGGTTTGCAGCCTGCTCAGCTGGAGCTGTACAGAAGATAGAGAAACATGAGAAACATTTATGCATACCTACCATCACATACACGGGCTGGACTTTGGTAAACAGTTATTGATATTAATACTTACACATGCCTGGGACGTCCCTCTGTCATGCATCTTGGATCCACTGGTCCAAGAGCTCCCTCTACCTCCGCTTCAAGTCGGCAAAGTGGTGTTGGGCCTTCACTGGTGAGATCACGGGCGAGAATTTCCCAAGCCTCCGCTTTGTATTGTGAGCCCTGGTACTGGTCCTGCAGCAGTCTCATATCATGTTTTTTTTTATGAGGAGTCCTACCATGACCCTGGACTCCTGTATGCCCCAGAATTGCACCCAAAAGCGCACACCCTCTCCAACACCAGCCATTGTGCCTACAGTGGGGAGCTACAACTGGTTATGAGCTGTATTCCCACCTGTCAGGTTTAAATACAGCTGATTTTTTGCCCTTTGCTATGATTGTATGGTTTTGAATATGCTAAGCTAAGCACTGGGCAAACCCGCTTAGCTGGTATAAGCATTGCTTAGAGGGGTAGATGCTAAGCATTGCTTACCAGTGCGCAAATCTGCTTAGCTACACTAATTCTTGCTTAGAATTTACATTTAAGCAACGCTTATACTGGCTAAGCATAGCTGATCACAAGTTAGCATTGTTCAGCTTTCCTTTTACAGACTATCAGCATTGTGAGGTTGATTCCTCATAAATGACATATTATGATATGTATGTTTACCTTCCATAACATCCCCCTATGTGCTTTCATGACATTACATTTTGTGTGACTGCACTGTATGGGACACTTGTGTTTATATGGGGGTTTCAGAAATGTATTACACTGACATCTCACATTTGGACCTACTACACTACTCTGGTTGACAAATATATGTTATTTACTACCTAATTATAAAAAAATTAAAAAAATAAATAAAAAGGACTGCTTTCACATATAAAATGGAAATATCTTAATTGGGGACAGAACTGTGAATGCCTACATACAAAATGTACTCTCTAACCACTGCACTGTCCCACATTGCTGATTTTTGGCTGTATATTTCTATTTAGCTCCTTGTGATGTGTAAGATAGGCTGAGCATAGCTGCACGATGTGCACTCCCGCTCAACTACTCTTAAACTTTATTGTGAAAAAAAAAAGAATACATATGTGTTTTATTTTTATTTACTGTGGGGGCTTGCACATTGCTTTCTGCACCATTATCTGAGTATTGCTCTTACAAACTTAGAAAGTTGATAGAATAAATAGGTTTTGCATTAGCTTAACATTTTGGTCCTGTGGAGTCAGGGAAGTACACATTTTAGGAGCACACCAAAATATATGAGTCACATATCTGTACACATTTCTAAAATAGTTGAGCGTTATGCTCCACGAACACTAACAAGTGTCCCGGACACTTTCACTGCTTTTGCATTGCCATACAGCAACTCTGGACTGCACAGGCCCATGTTTGTGTAGGAATACAGCATCACACCTTCATGCATATGCAAGGCGCGCTGCTGTTCTATATGGACATGGAACACTCCATGTAAGAATAACTCTATTCTTACACAGAGCAGTGCTGAATCTTGGGGAACATCTTTGAAGGTAAGGTGTACCTGGATTCATGAAAAACAAGCTGAGATTCTGACCAGAGCCAGATCCAGCACTAGGCAACCTAGTTAGTCAGCTAGGGCCTACTGGTTGGCGGGGGGCTGCCACAAAATTTACATTTCATCTTTAAGGACACACTCTGCATGCATTACATTTTTTCTTTAAGGATGCACTCAGAGTGTGTCCTTAGCAGCATCTGTTCATGCATCACACACACATTTATTATTTATTTATTTATTTAAATTTGTTGACCGGGAGTGTCCGACTGGACGTAGGTCCATTTTCAGCGGAGGCCCGGGGGAGAAAAGCTCCACAGTTAAAATAAACAGACAGCATATACATTGGATTACATAGTGAATAACAATTTACATAGCAATTACTTACAACATATTTACAGATGAAGAACATAGTACATCAGTAGACAACTAGAATCTTTATCTGTGAAGTGCATACCAGACATTAACAAATGTTACAAGAAGAAGAAGTTCGTGCTGTATAATAAGTACTGGCTTATGAGCATCTGAGCTTGCTATAATCAAGATAGTTAGTGGAGTGGAAAGAAAGGTAGTGGTTGGATGGGGTGGATGATATTAGAGTGGGAGTTGCAAGGGCATAGCCAGCATGTTTTAGTTGCTTTTAGTAAAGTTTTGAAGTGGGTGCATGATGGTATGGAGGTAATTGTGGGTGGGAGTGAGTTCCATAATTTGGCTAAGGCGCAAGAGAATAGTGCTTCACCAGCAGAGTTATTGGCTTTAGTGATCTGCAAGTGATTTTTGCTGCTGGATCTTAGTGGTCTTGTGGTGCGATAGGGTTGGAGTAGATTCTGGAGGGATGGGACATTTAGTGGATGGTTTACTAGTTTGTGGGCGAGTGAGAGTTGATACCACTGAAGGAGGTGAGGGAGTTCAAGCCAGCCCAGTTCAGCAAGTGAGAGACAGTGGTGACTACGGTAGGATGCCCCTGTGGCGAATTTGGCGATTTTGTTGTAGCAGGTCTCTAGCTTGTTTAGATCACATTGCCTTAGGTTGGTATATATTGGAGAGGCATAAAGTAGGGTGGAGATAAGGTGGGAATTTGCTATTGAAATCTTTGCTGCTTTGGTGAGAAATTGCTTATTTCTGTATAATGCTCCTAGTTTTTTGTGGACTTTTTTTATAGTCATGGATATGTGAATGTCAAATTTTAGTTTATTGTCTATTTCCACTCCTAGCAATTTGGTGTGTTCAGTTGGGTTTATAATGTTGTTGTCTTTTGCCGTGATGTTAAAGTGAGAGTTGTTTTGAGTATGTTTGGTGGGTTGGAAGATGAGTAGTTTAGTTTTGTTTGGGTTGAGTATTAATCGAGCATCGGATAACCATGTTTCAACAGAGGAAAAGGCTTCCTGTGTGACTTTTTGCAGTTTTGGTAGGGAGTGGGCTGAGCAGATGATGGTCGAGTCATCTGCGTATTGTATGAGTGTGCCATATTTGGTGGCAGAGGCTAGATTATTGGTGTAAACCGAGAAGAGTAGGGGTCCAAGGATAGATCATTCGGGAACCCCTATGGAGACAGGTAGTTGGGGAGATATGTCATTCTGCCATACAACGGATTGTTGGCGGTCAGACAGGTAACTCTGAAACCAGTTGGTGACCAATTGTGAGAAGGATAGGTTATTGAGGACAGCGATAAGTTGTTTGTGTGGGACCATGTCAAATGCTTTAGATAGGTCTAGGAAAGTAGCAGAGGAGAGATAGCCATTGTTTTTATGCTGAAGGATAGTGTTAGTAAAGGAGAGTAAGGCAGTGGTGGTGCTATGGTTTGGTCGGAAACCATGCTGAGTACTGGAAAGGAGGTTGTTAGTAAGGAGGTAGTCTGAGACCTGAGAGTGTATTCATCTCTCTAGTATTTTGGAGAGTGGAGAGAGAATAGCTATGGGGCGGTAACTGGTTAGTTATGTGGAGGGTCCGCCTTTGTGGAGGGGAATTATATGTGATACTTTCCACAGTGTGGGAATGTAACTTTCTGACATAGATCAGTTAATCAAGATGGATACTGGGTAGGCCAGAGCATCAGCTGCTATTTGTAGGTATTCACTTGGGAGGCTGTCTGCTGCTAATTTGGTGGGTTTAAGTTTAGTTGAGTTTTTTTTATGTTGGAGGTAGGTACAGGAGAAAAAGAGAAGGCAGTGGGGAGATTACTAGTTGAAGGTGTGGGTTGGAGGAGAGGGGGGTTGTGTTGTTTAGCTAGTGATAGTATAGTTTGGGTGAAGTGTGTGTTGAATGAGGTAGCAATATTTTCTGAGAAGTGAGGGATGTTAGGAGAAGGGGTACTGACTTTACCTGGATGGAGGATGGAGTTTATGGAGGACCAGAATTGTTTGGGGCTGTGTTGTGAGGAGACTAGGGCAGACTGGTAGTATTGGGATTTGTCCTGTTTTATTAGCTTTTTGACTCTATTGCGTAGTTCTAGGAATTTCTGTCTAGCTGAGGGGGTTTTGGTTTTGCGCCAGTGCTACCAGGCTTTATCCCTGTTTTTCATTTCTGACTTAGTGGTTTTCTGTAGCCATGGGGAGGGTTGTGCTTTGGTTCTGGAGAATCTTATGGGGGCATGGTAATTAAGGATGTTCAGGGAGGTAGTATTAAAAAATTCAACTGCATCATCTAGACTGAGGTACTTTAGAGGATGCCAGTTACATTCTTTGAGGGATGAGATGAATGTGAGTGGGTTAAAGTTTAGTTTTTTATGTATTTGATGGTAGATGACAGGTTTAGCTTGGTCTAGGTATTTTTTGAGTAGGAATGTTGGGGAGTGATCACTGAGGCTATCTGATAAGCAGCCTGTTATATATGACTGGGGGCTCTGACTAGTATCCAATCCAGGGTAGTGTGCTTGGTGGAGTTTTTATTTATCCTGGTTGGTGACTGGACTAGTTGAGTGAAGCCATGAAGGTGTACATGATGGGTTGGATTGTTGCCAGAACAGGATTGCCAATCAATATTGAAATCAACTAAGATGATAGTTTCTTGGGAGAGATGGTGGGTAGACCAGATGAGGAGGTTTTCTAGGGGAGGGATGTTTTGGCCAGGTGGGAAGTAGCATCCAATTATGTTGATGGTTTTGTTTTGGTTAATTTTGAGGTTGGCATATATTATTTCTTCATTGCCTATTTGTGGAGCTGATGATTTTAAGATCTGGATATTTAGATGCTGTTTAAATATTATAGCTACACCACCTCCTTTTTTATTTAGCCGGTCTACTCTTAGTATGCCTTAACCTGTAGGGGGTATTTGCTCACTGGTAATGTGAGGTTTTAGCCAGGTTTCTGTCAGGATGACTATATCTGGGGAGTACAAGTCTATGGTGGCATGGAGTTTATAGACTTTGTTGGATATACTTGTAATATTTAGGCGTAGTAAAAGGAAGTCACTTGGCTTTCTATTGGCTGTAATATGGGAGAAGTTGTGGTTTCTAGTCTGATTATGAAGATTGGGGTTAGAGATGGTAGGGCCAGGGTTGGGGTGGATGTCTCCACTTAGGGCTAGTATTGATAAGCATGAGATTATTAGTTTTCTCAGTTTTTGAATGTGTTTGTTTATAAGGAAATCTTTATGATTGTGCTCTGTGGGTAATAGGTATGGTGGGAGGGTTACTATGTTAAGTTGTAGGGATGCTTTATGTTTGAGTAATATAGCTGGTAGAATATGTGGGGGGTGCATAGGGATGGTTCTTGAGGTGGTGGGAGGGGAGTTGAGTGTGAGTGAGACATGAGTGGTGGTGTGAGTAGTAGTACAGTGGTAGTGGTTGAGTGGGGGAATGATAGAGCTTTGGTAGGATGTAAGATATGCAAGGAGAGTGCATGCAGTGAGCATAGGAAAGGTATGCTTGTACATGTTAGTTGAGGAGGTGTGATAGTAGTGGGAAGATGGAGGAGTTAGTGTTGGGTTAGTGCTGTGGTTGTCTATTAGAAAGATGGGAGGGGTTTGGGTGCAATAAAGGTGGGACCACGGGGCGGGACGGAATAGGGGGCAGGGTGGGGAGCGAAGCGGGTAGAGACCCTGTTAGTTGCTGGTATGAGGGGCTGGAAACAATCACAAAAATTTTAACATTAGAACAGAGCATGTTAAGCTATACAATGGATTATGGCTGTTCCAAACAAACACAAAGAACAGGTCATCACAGATGTAGAAGTGTGTGTGCACGCAGCTGCAGGTGTGTGTGTGTGCATGTACAAGACGCTGCATGCAATGCCCCCTGTTAAGGTTTGCAGAATGGTTAACTCATTCATGTTCTAATCCTGTACCTTGAATACAGGACTCTAGAGCCTTAATCCTCTACACCAGCTGTCAGACTGTCATGAGCAAATGCATTTCAAGGACTGTTGAGTTTCAGTGCATTTTCAAAGACTGTTGATTTTCTGTGCATTTTCAAGGAATGTTAACTTTCTGTGCATTTTCAAGAAATGTTGAGTTTCAAGGGAAGAGAAGTTTACTGTTGCCCATGCTAAGTCTGTTTTCAATGTGTAACTGTTTTGATTAGCAAATGGCCATCTTCAGTGTTTGTTCAATTAGCTTTGTAAGCATAGTTAGTAGCAAAATGGGTAGCATACTTGCTTTTGGTGCAAAAGGTTGTGGGTTCTAGTCCCACACCACAGAGAAGAAGTATTGCTATTACAGTGCCCCCATTAAGGGAAGATGGGGCACTGTGTTCTCCTTTGGATAAAATGTTTAATAACTACCAGCCTGTTGCTGGTTTGATAGTCATTCCCTATACAATATTACCAGTTTACCAATTTTTTTAATGTAACATGTAGAGTTTATTCTTCAAGGGCAGCAGTCACTGACTTTGTACATGAAACGCTGAAATGTAAAGTTGTTTACCAGCAGCAACCTCTTTGTTATTTATAGATCTCTTAATGTGGAATTATTCATATGACTTTTACTTCTGCAGATTGTGTATATTGACTGATATGGAATTGTAATGACAGACATTTGAGTGGCATTTGTGGTTGAAATGTTCCGTAATGGGTAGTTTTCTGATTATTGGTTCATACATTTTGTTTCACTGCCTACTGAAAAAATGTTCAAACCTGCAAATTTAAAATACACTCTAACAAGCAGTGCTGTATTATTCAAGGAATATAATTTAATACAATCAGGATGGTGCATAAAATGGATCCCTATCAGTTGACTGAGTTTTCAGAAACTCCAACTTCACATCAGTGAGATAATATAATTGAATTTCCAAAAACTCAAAGCTTTTGAATGGAGATCACAGTACAGTGAGAATTGGGAAATTTACCATTTTTCTCAATGTAGTGCCATCTCAGAGTTGGTATATATCATTTGCAGGGTGGGGGCTTGCACCTGTGCAAAAAAACATAAAAAAATAGATTTTTGTGGGTTTTTTTTTTTTTTTTTTTTTTTTAATGTTTGAGTTTTCGGAAATTCAGTCATATCCTCTCGCCGATCTGAATTTCAAGTTTCTGAAAACTCAATCAACTAATGTAGATCCCATCAAAGAACACATGCATGTATGCATACCCCAAAAATGTGTGAAAGGGTCCTATGGTTTGAAAACAGCCCATATGTAAACTTAATCCACCAGGTGCATTTTCTTTGAATATAGGTTTCAATGCCATTTCAATGAATGTGAGTTTCAGGGGCAGAGAAATTTACTTTTCATGCTAAGTCTCTTTTCATTGTGAGACTGTATTGTTTTGTTTAGCAAATGGCTATCAGATTTTGTGCTATCCAATTTTAAATAAAAGTTTTAAGTATCTCTAATCATTGTAGAAGTAAAAGCATGCACACTGTCAGGTTTGAACAGTGTGTGGTAACTGGAGACAAATAGCCAATAATGAGACACTGTAATGGCTGTGGGGGTGCTGCCAGAAGGGGCTGCTGGGGGGGGGGCTGATTCATTACCCTGCCTAGGGCCCCATTTGACCATGATCCAACTCTGATGCTGGCTATAACATCTCTTGCATATTACTCTCAGGAATGTCATTGAAAATGTCCACAGTAAAAAAAAATAATTTGATTTTCTTTTTTAACTGTATGGTACACATGTAACATCTATTAGCACACATATCACATGACATTCTTTTCCTAGGAATTGACTTAATCCAAACATTGGTGTCAGGTTTCATACATTATAATATCTGAAACCACTTTCTGATCCATAAAAGCAATAACATTGATCACCAGTATTTACCTGATAAGCAAAACTCACTTACTTATTAACCCCTACCATCCCAAACAAATAAATATCAATGGCACCTAATTTTAAGAAGTACAGCTTTACTTGTTTTTTTCAGTTAGTAACTATCTTTGGGATTCAATAAACTCCATGCAGGAATAGTGCTATTCCTGCATGGAGTGGTTCATGTCCGTGTAGCCACAGCAGCACGCCTTGCATATTCATGAAGGAGTGCTGCTGTTTAAGCTACATGGTCATGAAGCATGAACAAGTGCAGGGAGTGTGTCTAAGTAGTGCACAGACCACGAACACACCCCCTGCAATCAGAAAGTGACGTATGGTACTTCCAAACCCTAGCTGGCATAATATTAGAGAATTTCTCTAATATTATGGCAGAATTTCAGTATCCGTGGACACTGAAATGAAATAAATTAATTTCAGTGCCCGCAGACACTGAAATATATACGGGAGCAGGAAACCAATGCAAGGGGGTGTGACAGGTTCTGTGACACACCCCTTGCATTGTAAAAGTGCCGTACGACACCTCACAATCTGCTAAAGCAGGAAATGTGAACAAAGGCACAAACAATTGGGGAAAATCCCTAAAAAGGGAGACATCTGAAATATTGCCCTCACCAACTTAGAAAGTTAATAGAAAACAGGATATAACAGTAGATACAGAAGGAATCACCACAGGATGAAAATCTCCGTAAAAATTCAGTGCATCTTTATTTGGAAACAGAAAATGAGCGCTTTTGCGTAGTAAACTACGCTTCTTCAGATATATTTAACAGTAAAGTTACTTTCCTTTTATACAACTTTTTTGGCGCACAAGCCAACAATAATTCAATTAATCAATTAACTAAACAATCATCTAATTTAATCAGTTAAATACACTAAGCAATACTATGCATTTTCGTTGACCTCATATAGCACACTTAATTCATAGCACACATATAAAGGGTGCTCAATAATTTGAAAAAAATATATATAACAAACAAGAGCACTATGAAAACCATATTAACCATTGTATTCACTACATCTGTGCCAACAAATGCTATGCAGATGTAAGCAAACTTGCATAAAAAGAAACCATATATCTAAACAGCTATAGATAGAAGCCTGAAAGCCAAATGTATGCAATTATTTCCTGACTGCAGTCCTCAAAGAGTTGTCAGAACACCACCATACTCACTATCTAATATAATAATAATATTATATATTTTTTTCTAGGATAAGGATTGTTTAAGCGTAGCTAAGCAGTTGTGCGGGTTATGGCCCTCCACTTACCATAGCTTAAACATCCCATAGGAGATAAATACAATCTAGACCTAAAATTGCCAAGCTGTGATAGTGTAGTGGTTAGAGTCCCAGCTTTAGATGCAGACATTCATAGTTCAAGTCCCAAAACAGGCAAGTTATTTTTATATGGGAAATTAGTGTTAAAATTATTTTTTTAAACTTAAATTATGCAGTAACTGTTTTTTGTCAACCAGGGTAGTGTAGCTGGTGTAAAATGGAAGTGTGAGTGCATATAACATGTGAAACCACCCATGTATACACAAGTGTCCCATACAGTATAGTCACACCCCTTGCCAATGTAAGGAAAGTACATAGAGGGATGTCATGTAAAGTGAATCATATACACTTAATAAATGAAGTCAGTATTCTGATATATTCAAAATGAAAAGTGAGCAGCGGTGAGCAATGCTCAGCTCTGCTTAGCAGGTGTAACCATTTTAGACCTGAATGCTAAGCAGCACGTAGCTCAGCTAAGCGGATTTGTACACTGCTTAGTCAAGCTTAACCTTTTCAAAATGGTCCAATGACAAGAAAGGGTGGAAATATCACACTATTTAAATGGCGCAGGTGGGAATACAGACATAATCTGTTGTAGTTCATCTGTGCAGATACAATGGCTGGCATAGGATAGGGAGTGTGCTTTTTTGCACAATACTGGAGCATTTAGGAGTCCAGGGTCACGGCTGGACTCCTAGTAAAACAACATGAGGAGAGACTGCTGCAGGGACAGTACCAGGGCTCCCAATCAAAGCGGAGGCCTGGGACTGTCTCTCACATGACCTCACCAGTGCTTCGTGCATACCCCAGACTGGTGAGCAGGTACAGCACCACTATGCCGACCTAAAGAATAGGAAGGGAGCTCTCTTGGACCAGTGGATCCAAGATGGATGGGACCGGAATGCTCCAAATATCACTATCAAGTAGTTTGTAGCAAATACCAGCCTGAGAATGTGATAGACAGATTTGCATAATGTGTGCTTTTCTCCCCTGCAGCTGCAGCAGACAGGGCTATGAACATCAAAGCTCATGGTGACAGACTGCTGAGGCTGCACCGACAGGCTGGTGAGTACAAATCTATTTAGCTAAGAGGAGTACATTGCTTACTGCTAGTAAGTATACTGTTACTGTGTGAATTGAATAAATAAAAAGTTTGACTGACTAATATTGATGTACAATAAAGACCTTTACAAAAAATTGTTGTGTTTATTCTGGTATGTTGTTATAGACATATATAGAATGTATACAGGTTCTTCACAGCAAATATGTCTGTGACAGCATACATTAACTGAGGTTCATCTGTGAACAAGCTGTTAAGAGAAACTGTAGATGGTGTAGCTGTAAAACAAGATATAAATTAAATGTGAAATAACATACTGCACTAAGATCTGAACCCTGAATAGTAATATGTAAAGTATCAAAGTGTGTTCCATGCAGCATTGCCTTGTGTTAACCTTTGCTTTCCAGATTGTAGTAATCCAAAGGAGTAATGCACAGTACAATAACTATCTGTCATGTATGCATCACAGGATTACAAGCTCAAACTGTCTAAGAGACTAATAGGCAGAAACCAGGAAAAAAAGCAGTTCCCAAAGTAGCTTAATGTGATAAGATATAGCTTACTTGTCAGTTTTGCACACCCACACATGGTTCGAATCCAGAGAGTGGTACTAAGATGTGTGCATATCTACACACAAGGAATCATGAATAAATGTAAAAACAGTCAGGTAGTGTTAACAGATATTTTCTCCACAGGTTTTACAGGTAAGGAAATGTTGGTAGTAGCTGTATGAAGGATATACTAATAAACTGTGTACAACTGTTCAATTGTCCCACCACGTCTGCAAATGACAGCAGGGTAGGTATATACAATATGCACTCTTCCCAAATCATACCTCTCAACTGTACAGATATTCATTGAATGTCCATTTTACATAAAATAGCGGTGTCATGGCAAATCAGTGGCAAATCATTATAGACTGAAGTTAGAAAAAGATAGACATATAAGTGTCAGACATCATATCCTTCAGAAAAGCCATCCAAATGCAAAACCTGTTATTTTATCAAGTTTGTAAGAGCAATATCTAAAAATTCTCTATATTTATGGACATTTGTCCCACTCTTATATATGGCTTTGTCCAGGTATCATTTATTTTATTTTTATTTTATTTTACATTTGTTAACTGGGAAAGTCTGACTGGATATATGCCCATTTTCAGCAGAGGCCCGGGAAGAAAAGCTCCACATATTCAGACAAACAAAAATTCACATAATATAAGAATACAATCTAGCATTTCATAGGAAAAAACAGCATATTTATAGCAAAGACACAGTCCAACAAGTGATTACATATGTGTCATAGTATAATATTACAATATAAGATGTAAAACATTTACCTAATAGCATTAAGTACTCACATACAGAAAAGAGTAAACATTGTACCGCAATTGTCTGCTAGTTAAAGGATATGAAATAGTAATGAAATAGTAATATCCTGTTGACAGCTAAGTAGTGGTACAGGAGTATGGGGGGGGTAGTCGGGGTTTGGACAAGTACAGAGCCAGTGAGATTTTAGGTGTGCTTTAAGAGCATTTTTGAAGAGACTGATGGAAGGGAGGGTAGTTATGGCAGTGGGAAGGGGGTTCCAGGTTTTGGATATGGAGCAGGAGAATAGCACTTCTCCCACAGAGTTACTGGCTTTGATGACTTGGAGTAGATTTTTGTTGAAGGAGTGAAGGGGTCTGGAGGAGTGGTAAGGTTGGAGAAGTGTGTGAAGTAAGGGGATTTTAAGACGGTGGTTTACAAGTTTATGAGCAAAGGTAAGTTGGGTTAGGTGTAGGAGTTGAGGGTGCTCAAGCCAGTCGAGGTTTCTAAGGGAGACACAGTGGTGACTGTGGTGGGAGTCCCCTGTGGCAAATTTTGTGATTTTATTGTAGCAGGCTTCGAGTTTCTTTAGGTCTTATTGTCTAAGATTTGTAAGGATGGGTGATGCATAGAGTAGGGTTGAGATTAATTTGGAAGTTGCGGTAGAGATTCTACCTGGTTTGGTTAGATATTATCGGTTTCTATATAAGGCACCCAGTTTTTTGTGGGCTTTTTTTTATTGTGAGTGATATGTGAGTGTCCAATTTGAGTTTGTTGTCAATCTGTACACTGAGTAGCTTAATGTGGGCTGTTGGTGATATGGAGGTATTGTCTTTGGCAAGTATGTTGAAATGGGGGATGTTTGGGTAGACTTTGAGGGTTGGAAGATGAGGAGTTTGGTCTTATTTGGGTTGAGGATGAGTTGAGCATTTAATAGCCATCTTTCAACAGAAGAGAAAGATTCTTGAGTGATCTGTTGTAGTTCTGTTAGAGCTGGGGCTGAGCAGATGAGAGTGGAGTCATATGCATACTGTATGAGGGAGGTATGCTTGGTGGTGGGATGCAGGTCATTGGTGAATAAGGAGAAGAGCAAGGGACCAAGGATGGAGCCTTGGGGAACCCCAAGAGTAACAGAGAGGCAAGGGGATGGATTGTTGTGCCAGACAACTGACTGCTGGTGTCCATGTAGATAGCTGTGGAACCAGTTGGTGGCAGGTGTGAAGGAGAGGTTGGGGAGTGGAGAGTAGAAGATCATGTGATACAATGTCAAAGGCCTTGGATAGGAAAAGAAATACAGCAGAGGAGAAACGGCCATTGTTTTTATGTTGGAGGATGGTGTTATTGAAGGAGATCAGAGCACTTGTAGTGCTGTGTTGTGGCCTGAAACCATGCTGGGTATAGGAGAGGAGATTACTGTCTAGGAGATATTTGGAGATCTGTGAGTTGATACATTTTTTGAGTATCTTGGAGAGAGGCAAGAGGATGGTAATGGGGTGGTAGTTGGAGATGTCTGTTGAGGGGCTGCCTTTGTGTAGGTGTATGATGTAGGATATTTTCCATAAGGTTGGCACATAGGACTCAGATATGGAGCAGTTGAGTAATATGGGGATGGGATAAGCTAGGACATCAGCTATTCTTAGGTATTCTGTGTGCAGATTGTCAGCTGCTAGTCTTGTGGATTTTAATTTTGTCAATAGTCTTTTTATGCTGGAGGTGGGTACTGTGGAGAGGAAGAAGGGAGGGAGGGGGCAAGTTAGGTTGGGTGTGGGGGGGTTTATGTAGGGATGTGTTTTTTTTTAGTTAGGAATGGGACGGTCTCTGTAAAATGTTTGTTGAAAGAGTCGGCTATGCTACAGGTGGAGAGAGGGGTGTTTGGTGGGTGTTTACCTTCCCTGGGCAGAGGATAGAGTTAATTGTGGACCAGAATTCCTTTGGGTTGTTTTGGTAGGAGTTTAGGGATGTCGGATGGAAAAGGGCTTTGCCTGCTTTTACTTGCTTTTTGACTTTATGCAGTTCAAGAAATAGCTGCCTATCTGAGGGGTTTTTGGTTCTGCGCCATTGTTCCCATATTTTATCCCTGGATTTTGTAAGGTCTGGTGTTTTTTGTAGCCAGGGGGAGTTTTTAGTTCTGATTTTGGTGTATCTTTTGGGGACATGGGTGTTAAGGATGTTGAGGAAGGTGCTGTTAAAGTAGTGGACTGCTTCATCTAGGTTGAGATATTTTAAAGGTGACCATTTTATTTTTTGTAGGGAGGTGGTGAAGGAGCTGGAGTTAAATTTTGCTTTGTAGCAACTGTGTCAGTGGATAATGGGTTTGCTACTATTTATGTGATGTTTTAGTAGGAAGGTTGGGGAGTGGTCACTTAGGGAGTCAGGTAAGGTGCCTGCTAGGTAAGGGTGAGGATCTTTGTTGACTAGGACCCAATCAAGAATGGTGTGATTATTAGGGTTTTTATTTATCCTGGTTGGAGATTGTATTAGCTGTGAGAAGCCATGGAGATCTAGGTGGAGTGCTGGGGGATTACTATTGCAGGATAGCCAGTTGATGTTAAAGTCACTGAGTATGATGGTTTCTTGGGGTAGGGAGAGATTGTCCCAGTTTAACAGGTTTTCAAGGGGGGTATGTTTTGGCCTGGAGGGAAGTAGCAGCCTATTATATTGATTGCTTTCTTAGGGTTTAATTTGAGAGTCATGTGGAGAATGTCTTCCTTGTTAAGCTGGGGAGCTGACTGGGTGAGAATTTGGATATTGAGGTGGTGTTTATATATCAGTGCCACTCCTCCTCCTTTTCTGGATATTCTGTCCTTGCGGAAGATGTTATATCTAGGTGGGAGTATTTCTTCACATTTGATGTGAGGTTTAAGCCAGAATTTGGTTAGGATAAGGATGTCAGGGGACTACAAGTGTATGTATGCCTGAAGGTCTTGGATTTTGTTACAGATGTTTCTGATGTTAAGAGACATAATGATGAGGTCATTTGGCTTTTTATTAAGTGTGACTTGGGTGATGGGGGGCTATTTGGAGAGGGATTTGTGGAGAGGTTGGAGAAACTGGGGCCAAGGTTAGGGTGCATGTCTCCACTGAGAACAAGTTTAGAGAGAGTTCTGAGAGTATATTTTATATATGCAGTGAAGTATTTTTGGTATTTTAAGGATAATTTGCATTCAAATGAGGTGGGAGTTTGGTAATTAAGCAGTTGTGGTGGAAGGAGGCATTTTGTGGTTGGACTTGTGAAATTATGTGGTGGGAATTTGAGTGGAGTAGCTGACAAAGTGCAGTGGAAGTGGTTGGGAGAATTATAGGTTCATAGGTTCATACTAGGCTATCTGCCCGAGGGCATTTACAAGCCTAGCCCATAGTTTTGTGGCTTACGCCACCCCTTTAGTATGGGGAACTATACCCATTATTTTGCTGTGCCTCTGTTGAGCAGTGACACTGAGGTAATCCCTGGGGTATATCTGCGATCTCCCATCCATTGGTCAAGATTTCTCTTGAACAAGGCCAGCGAGGTGCTCTGCCTCACATATACCGGGATTTTATTCCACAGCATAGGGAGTCTTTGGGTGATGAATCTATCCCTCCAGCACATCCTATTAATAGCCGGTCGAGGTTTAAGTCTCCGCCTTGTGGCTCTGACGGATCTAGATTTTTGAGGTGAAGCATATTCATCAAATCTGGGTTTGACATGGCCTTGTATGTTAGGCAAAGGTCACCTCTGAGCAAGCGTGCGACTGAATAGAGCTGGAGTTCTTTCAGTCGGGCAGCATAGGACAGATGTTTGAGACCCTTTATCCTTTTGGTGAGGAACTTTTGTGGCCTCTCCAGCTGCTGCAAGTGTCGGGTCAGATACATTCGAATGGGGCATTGTACTCAATCATTGGTCTGATGAGTGATGAGTATAGGGAGACTATGACCTCCCTTGATCTAGATGAGAATCCCTTCATGATAAGGTGGGCAATGTAGAAGGTCTTCCTAACTACTTTAGCTACATGGGTGTCGAATGACAGACTACTATCAACCTGGGTCCCCAGGTCCCTGATAACTTCTTCTGTGCTCAGTGGATTGCCACCTATTTCGTAGCTAGGGTAACCTTGTTTTTCCCGAAGGGTATGACTATGCATTTTGGCATTTAACTTTAGGCCATGGCTCTGGCACCAGTTATCCGTTTCTGTGAGACCCTTCTGAAGGATATCTGTGTCAGATGTGTTTTCTACTATGGCCCAGTTTGCAGTCATCTGCAAACTTTGTCAGCCATAACCCTCCTGTGTTTGCTTGTACTTGGAAAAGTAGATGCCAAACAAGAGTGGGCCCAGGACTGAGCCCTGTGGTACACCACTTGTGACAGGCTTTGAGTCTGACATGGCACCAGCAACTCTGACCCTGTGGGTTCTGTCACTCAGCCAGTTTGCAACCCATCTTGTGATGTATGGGTTAACATTTAAGCTGATGAGTTTTTCAATGATACCCAAGTGGGGTATTGTATCAAAGGCCTCGCCAGATCGAGGTAGGCTGTATGGACTGCCTTTCCTCATCAATGGCTTTGGTGACTGTTTGAAAAAGTCAACCAAGTTTAGAAGGCATGATCTGCCTTTGACAAAGCCAAACTGGGATGGATCCAAAGTCTGCAAATTCCCTATGTCTTTATTTATGAGGTCCATTATGATCCTCTCCATGGCTTTGCAGATAAGGCTTGTCAAGCTAATGGGCGGTAATTTCCAGGGTCGGTGGAGGCACCGCCTTTGTGAAGTGGGACCACAGTTGCAGTGCCACTCCTGGGTGCGTATCCAGAGGTAAGACTATGATTAAACAGCTGTCCTAGCTGTGGGTTTAATTCCTCGTTGAGTTCGTGGAGCACACAGCCGGGGACACCATCAGGTCCCATGGATGCTGTGTTTTTGCTTTGGAGAGAGCAGTTCTCACTTGGGCGTTGGAGATGTTTGGGGGGCTGCAATCGCTTGGTATAGATATCTCTCCTTTTGGGGGGGAGGGGTGGGTTTGGGGGGCTGCAATCGCTTGGTATAGATATCTCTCCTTTTGGGGGGGAGGGGGGGAGGACTGAAATGTCTTTGTAGGAAGTAGTATATGCTAGAATAGTGCAGGTAAGGATTATAATTGTAGTTAGTGACATGACTGTGTTGGGGTTAGGATGTGTAATAAAAAGGTAGGAGTAGAGGGGTGGAGATTATGGGAAATATGAGCTGATTGGTTGGATATTACTGGGAGTGGTCTTTGTGCTAAACTAAATTAGAGTATAGCTGGGGTGGTTGGGATTTGGGGCAGGGAGAGGAGCGGAGTTAGTGAAGTGAATGGAGCAGGCTAAAACCCTCAGCAAGGATTGCAGGGTAAGTGATAAATATAGTAACACTCACTAGTTCTATTTTGGACTATACTTGATTTCTATAGCTAAATTCAAAGTTTTCTGCTGGAAATGACTGTAAAGGAATTATTAGGCAGTGGGAGTAAAGGTGGGGTTGGTTAAAGAGGGTTTCAGGTGGGGACAGCATTGGTCCGATCGAGTGCATGCTACCCTACGTATAAGGAAAGTTGAACACATACACTGTGCTTTTCAGGGTAACATTCTTATTTTACAGTATTCTGAGTTGTTCCTGTGGAGGTAATCAGGAGTCCTTGCTAGGTGGGGAACTAAAAGTCAGGCAGTTTAGTGAAAAAAGAAACTGTGAGGGAAAGAAAAGGGAAAAATATTAAGCTACTTGAAGTTATTACTGGGTAGGAGAGATTAGAGACATGTTACGAGCACAGAAGAAGGTCATAAATCAACAGTAAAACAGGCAGAGCTGAACAGAATGTTGGTAAATTATCCCTAATAACATCAGGTACAATTCATAGGTTCATAGGTTCATAGGTTCATACTAGGCTATCTGCCCAAGGGCATTTATAAGCCTAGCCCATAGTTATGTGGCTTTCGCCACCCCTTTAGTTTGAATAAAACTATGCCTATTATTTTGCTGTGCCTCTGTCAAGCAGTGACACTGAAGTAATCCCTGGGGTATATCTGCGATCTCCCATCCATTGGTCAAGATTCCTCTTGAACAAGGCCAGCGAGGTGCTCTGCCTCACATGTACCGGGATTTTGTTCCACAGCATAGGGAGTCTCTGGGTGATGAATTTGTCCCTCCAGCACGTTCTATTAATAACCGTGTCAAGGTTTAAGTCTCCCGCCCTTGTGGTTCTGAGGGATCTAGATTTTCTGAGGTGAAGCATATTCATCAAATCTGGGTTTGACATGGCCTTATATGTCAGGCACAGGTCACCTCTGAGCAAGCGGTATGAGACTGAATAGAGCTGGAGTTCTTTCAGTCGGGCAGCATAAGACATATTTTTGAGACCCTTTATCCTTTTGGTGAGGAACTTTTGGGCCTTTCCAGCTGCTGCAGGTGTCGGGTCAGATACATTCCGAATGGGGCATTGTACTCAATCATAGGTCTAATGAGTGATGAGTACAGGGGGAAGATGACCTCCCTTGATCTAGATGTGAATCCCTTCATGATCAGGTGGGCAATGTAGAAGGTTTTCCTAACTACTTTAGCAACATGAGTGTCAAACGAAAGGCTACTGTCAACCTGGGTCCCCAGATCCCTGATGACTTCTTCTGTGCTCAGCGGATTGCCACCTATATGGTAGCTAGGGGTAACCTTGTTTTTCCCGAAGGGTATGACTATGCATTTCTTGGTGTTTAACTTTAGGCCATGGCTCTGGCACCAGTTATCCGTTTCTGTGAGGCCCTTCTGAAGGATATCTGTGTCAGATGTGTTTTCGACTATGGTGCCAAGGCAAGTTTAGGCATTCATAAATATAGGTCTAAGGAACATAACATGGACACGTGTATCTGCTTCGCTACTAGCAACTGTATATTACTTGCAGTGACTCTGAATAAAGGTTTCTTTGTAGTGGTAGCTTAGTATTAAATAACAGAACACATATGTGAGATTCTACTCTAAAGAGCTCTAACATATGTTTAGGTGTCGATAGCAATAACAGCATCCCAGTACCAGCATTCCAGTTTCCACCAAAACTTGCAGTTTAACACAAAGTAGAATAACTTTCCGACTTCTGTTTTAATCCTTAAGTCTGCTCAGGAAAACTAAAGGCTACACAACAGAACATGAAAATGATAGACATATAAGTGTCAGACATCATATCCTTCTGCTCTAAGAGGTTGAGAGGTATGTTCCTGATGCATGTCGCTCAAGTGTCATGTTGTCACGGCTAGGGGTCACTGCTGCAAATAATCCTGGGCACAGATAGGAAACCAGCTGACATATGCCAGTAGCACACTCACATAACAGCAGTTCAGGGTACCCCTCCTGTGCCAGATATGTAACCCTGACATGTACCAGCCTCCTCTAGTCATGTACCCAGAGTTGTCACAGTTTACCTCACACCACTCCAGGATGATTGTTTAATAGGTATGTTTGTACTACAGAAGATATGGGCCATAGGTATGTTTGTACTACAGAAGATATGGGCCATAGGTAGATGTAAGTGAGGGCAAACCCATAGAGTACTGAGCAGTACTGTTGTGGAAAATAGAAGCATAAACAGTTGTTACTGGACTTTTTGTCTCTCCCTCACCCTTCATCTGCATCAATAATTATTGCTCATATACTACAGGTATGCTGTGCTCCAACCCTAATGTTGGGACTTGTGTTATCTTATTGTTAATATATTTGATTGCGTGCATGTTAACATACCTTGTTCATATACCATTGTTGGTGGCCTGATGCCATCAATGTTACTGGCATGCTGTTATGATGCATACTGTTGTTCCATTTATGCATATGTTCTGTTTAACATCCAACTGCTTCAAATCTGTTTTATGGGGTTAATTGGAACACCCATACATGCTGTTATAACTAATCTTGAAATGTGTTGTTCATGACCAGCCAAAATATTTTGGAAAATCTCAACATCATAGCACATTGGGGAAGGCAACTCCCAGTGGATCTGCCTGTCCCACCTCATCTGGCAGTGGCACCAGCCCCCAGCATATCTGGAACCCAATCCAGATCTCCATCATTCGCTGGTCCTGTACCACCTTCGGGTGGAACTGCCGCAGGGGACAAGGCCTGCCCCCTCAGGAGCAGGCACTGACAGGAGCCAGTCACCTGCAGTCAGGTCTGGGATTTGGTGTGCAACACCCTTCGACTGGAGTTTGGAGAGCAGCTTCTCCAGATTGAGGGCCACCTGGCATACTTTGAGATGCAGGCTGCCCCTCCTGTCGAGCCACCAGCACAGCCACCTTTGAGGCCATAAAGGTGCAGTGGTGACTGCCCATGGGTGTGGATCTCAGTCCCACTTTAATGATATGGGGGCCCATGGGCTTTGGATTCCCTACCACCCTCCCCATCAAATGTGTTTACTCCATCATGTAAACCACCAACGACCAGCAAAAAATGATAGTGAACACGCAGTAATGAAGAAATAATGATTATTTATTTATAATTCCTTCAAATCCAGACCGGTTTTGGCTATTCAGCCTTTATCAATGAATACAATAAAGTTTTTTTGAATGAAATAAAGCAGCCTGCATTTATACTAGTCTCTGATTACCTGGAAGCAATATTACAGCACCACCCAGTGGCGGTAGGATAGCCAATAAATTTAAAAAGTTGAAGGGGAGGGATTTCAAAAATGATGATTTTATGATTACTCACACAAGCCAGTGAAAGTAGAGAGGAAATGAGATATATGATCAGATTAACATAAGAGACAGGCAACTAGAAAGACAGTGGTATTTAACAAGACAACTGTAACTGGGTGGGAAGGCGGAAAAGAAATTCTGCCTGACTCAGAAGAGAGAGAGCTGTGGTCTCTTTTGAAGTTTTAATATGCTGTTAAAGCAGAATGCAAGTAAAACACAAGGTAAAGAAAACAAACCACAATATTCAAAATATAGAAAGGCAATAAAGTAATACAAAAATACAAAATATAAAAGCAAACTAACCTTTCCTTCATAGCAAAGTGCAGCAGAGTCTGGATGAGACTTTCTGGCCTGCCTGTACTCTCTTCTTCTCGTCTCCCTCACACTCATCATTACTCTGAACTGTTGATCCCAAGTACCATCCACCTTTGCAAACTCTGCTCCCTGCGTCCTCACAATTACGCTATCCTCCCTCCCATTCACACACATATATTCTGTCTTAGTCCTGCTGACCTTCATTCCTCTCCTCTCTAGGGCATATCTTCACCTCTCCAGGGTCTCCTCAACCTGTTCCCTACTCTCACTACAGATCACAATGTCATATGCAAACATCACAGTCAATGGGGACTCCTGTCTGATCTTGTCTGTCAACCTGTCCATCACCACTGCAAATAAGAGCAAAGAGCTGATATAATCCCACCTCCACCTTAAATGCATCCATCACTCCCACTGCAGAACTCACCACTGTCACACTACCCTTGTACATATCCTGTACCACTCACATATTTCTCTGCCACTCATGACTTCCTCATACAGTACCACAACTCCTCTCTAGGCACCCTGTCATATGCTTTCTCTAAGTCTACAAAGACACAATGCAACTCCTTCTGACCTTCTCTGTACTTCTTCATCAACACTCTCAGAGCAAAAATTGCATCTGTAGTGCTCTTTCCCGGCATGAAACCATACTGCTGATCACTAATCATCACCTCCCTTCTTAACCTATCTTCCACTACTCTTTCCCATAACTTCATGCTGTGACTGATCAATGTTATCCCTCTGTAGTTACTGCAGCTCTGCCCATCACCCTTATTCTTATAATCAATACCCAAACACTTTCTCCACTCCTCACGCATTCTTTCACGTTCCAAGATTTCATTAAACAATCTGGTTAAAAAACCCACTGTCATTTCTCCTAAACACTTCCATGCATCCACAGGTATTGTCATCTGGACCAACAGCCTTTCCATTCTTTATCCTCTTCATAGCTGTCCTTACTTCCTCCTTGCTAATCAGTTGCACTTTCTGATTCACCATACCCACATCATCCAACCTTCTGTCACTCTCATTCTCTTCATTCATCAGCCCCTCAAAGTACTCTTTCCATATACTCAACATACTCTCCTCGCTTGGGAGTATGTTTCCCTCATTATCCTTTATCACCCTTATCTGCTGCACATCTTTCCTAGCTCAGTCCCTCTGTCTAGCCAATTGGTACAGGTCCTTTACTCCATCCTTACTGTGCAGCCTTTCATACAACTATTCATATGCCTCATCCTTAGCCTTCGCCACCTCTCTCTTTTTGCCATGCACCTCATCTCCCTATATGCCTGTCTACTTTCTTCATCTCTCTGACAATCCCACTTCTTCTTTTCCAACCTCTTTCTCTGTATACTCTACTGTACTTCCTCATTCCTCCACCAGGTATCCTTGTCCTCCTTCCTCTGTGCAAATGTCACATTAAGCACCTTTCTAGTTGTCTCCCTTACTAGCTCTGCTGTAGTTACCCAGATATTCGGTAACTCTTCACTGCCACCCAGTGCCTGTCTTAACTCTTCCCTGAACTCAACCTCACAATCACCCTTTTTCAGTTTCCAACATTTGATCCTTGGTGCCGCCCTCACACTCCTCCTCCTCTTCTTGATCACCATCGTCATCCCACAAACCAACATTCTTTGCTGCCTAACTACACTTTCCCCTGTCACCACTTTAGAGCCTCCAATCTCCTTCAAACTGGCCCTCCTACATGAGATATAATCCACCTGTGTGCATCTTCCTCCACTCTTGTATGTCACCCTATGCTCCACTGCCTTTTTAAAATATGTATTTACCCCAGCCATGTCCATCCTTTTTGCAAAATCCACTACCATTTAACCTTCTGCATTCCAGTGCTTAACAACATACCTACCCATCATTTCTGCATCCTCTCTGTTCCCTTCACCAACATGCCCATTGAAATCTGCTCCAATCACCACTCTCTCACCCTTGGGTACAGTCATCACCACTTTATACAACTCAATCCAACATTTTTCTTTCTCATCCATCGCACACCCAACTTGTGGAGCATATGTACTAACATTCATCATTACACCATCAATTTCCAGCTTCATAAACATCACTCTATCCGACACCCTTTTCACCTCCAAAAACACTCTTGGCATACTGTTCCTTCAGGATAACCCCTACACCATCTCTCCTCCCATCCACACCATGATAGAACAATTTGGACCCACCTCCGATACACCTAGCCTTACCACCCTTCCATCTGGTCTCTTGCACAAACAATATATCAACCTTCCTTCTATCCATCATATCATCTAGCTCTGTCCCCATACCAGTCATACTGCCAACATTAAAAGTTCCTACCCTCACTACCACACTCCTAGCCTTTCTCCGCTCATCCTGCCATATGAGTGTTGGACATCCTCCAGGGTATGTCTGCGAATGCAAAGGCTACTGTACTATCAAATGGCTTAAGTGTGTTATATTAAGAAAGTGTCACTAATTTTGGTCCATTGTCCCCATGTATGTATGATGTCCTCCAGATGTCCTGCTCTAACAGGCTGAGAGGAATGACTGAGCAGCAAGAGTGTAAATACAGTGTGCCACACTGACATAGAACAGAAATGTATATCAGGTATTACCTGTGCACATGTATGTATGTATGAGTAAGTGTACCTGGCTGCCTCATAACAACAGACATGGGATGCAAAACATCAGGTAAATAAGCTGTACATGTTGTGCACGTGTTTAATTTTAGTTTCTGTGCATCCAGTAGAGTAAGATTTCTACAGCTACTGGTTGCCGCATTGCTCTGACACAGACATGGGTACTAGAATAAGCATGATTATCAGGTTGAAACTGGAAAGGTGTCCAACTGTGTCATGACCTTGTGTCCATGCCTACTACAAACAGCTATATGACCACCTACATAGCTGTATGGACTCAGAAATAGCTTACTTGTAAAACCTGCCTCCACCAAGGTAGAGTAATCCCCTTTGCTGGACAACAGCAATACACAAACCACATAATTGGTCTCTATATTAGCTGTCCAGGGCAAAGTAGGAGCAGGCACCAACTCGGCAGCAAGTCAACTTTTGTCTGAACGAGTATATAAGGTCACAGGCTGATTACTGTAAGTACAAATTGGACACATCCACCAAGGGTAATCACAAGGCCATCTTCACATATGTCTGAAATCTCAGAGGCAACAACCCAACCCACCCTGTAATGGTGGTCAATCACACCACATACACACACACCATAGCTATAGCCAACCTGCTGCAGACAGGTTTAGGGCAAACATCATCCCCTGGGTCATCATCAGTGTAGGTGGATATGCACAGCACCCGCACCCCTCCCCTCATCATCAGGGAGCTGGTATATACTGCCTAATCAAAGTCATTTAAAGCAAATCTCCATGGGACATGATAACATTCCTGTCTGCATCCTACATGAACTCAGGCATATGCTTCCAGCTCCATTACACACTGTATGCAACCAAAGCCTGAGCACCATTGACATCCCATTTGCAAGGAAGATGGCTACTGTCATCCCTCTACACAAACGTGAATGATGAATGGTGGTTTATGCAATGTACTGGCCCTCATTGGGGTGAACATGACACATCAGGACTCAGGAGTGCAATGCAGGTTCATACTGGGCTGACAGATGACTGAGGTATGATGCGGTTTTAAGTGGTGGCTAATGATCGTCAATGTTGATGTGCTGGCTCTGTAAATAACTTTGGGCAATGTCTGAGGTCCTGTGATGTGTTTCCCTGACAATGTCTTCCAGGTGGCATGAAGCATCAGCCAGCATATACTGCAGATGAAAATACAGCCATCACCGATGCCGTAATCTAGCACCATGGGGTGATGTTCGGCCGTAGCCAACAAACTCTGCGGGAGCGGACTGCCTTGTGGGATGGCCTTGTCCACAGAGTTAACACCTTGGGCCACCATGACCAAATATATGATCAGGTCAGGCATTTGGCAACTGACGTGATACGTCGTGCTCAGCAAAGGGCTGCTGCCGTGGCCAGGAACTGTACTGCTACAGGTGAGGTCCAGCCACACAAGCCCCACTTATGGCAACAGAGGAGCAACTTGCCAACCTTGGAGCAGCCCCCAGACAACAGCCAATACAAGAAACACAAGTCATGGAGGTGGGTGGCCCCCAGGCAACAGGTGAGGAGCATCCAGGTAAGACCATAGTGTACATCAATTTAATCATGTAGCAGTCATACTGTCTTCTATAGAGTATCTAGATGCATATGTCAGTTCAAACTGCATTTGTGGGCAGAGTTTAGTAATCCACACAAGTGCACATCTATGGTAAAGGACAGCAAATTGTGTACTATCAGAACATGTACTGTACATGTGCAGAAAAGTAGCATTCATCTTGTACCAATGACAAATGTGAGTCTGCTGACAATACCTCTCCCTCACAATTACATAGGTACCTCTGGTCTGGATGTGGGACAACAGCCTGAAGCCAGTGAATATGGGATTTTCCTGTTGTGGCTCACTAGTACCCCAGGCATGTTAAGGTCATGCATGTGACCATGCACACAACTGTTACTCTCAGCCATTTTGCGATATCTGCATGTTCACTTGTGGTGGCGTTAACTGCATTGCATCACAGTGGTCATCACAGAGGCCTATTTGCAGGAGATGTCACATATATGTAGCATACCTCACAACCTGTCACTGTAAAAAATCTGGACAAAGACTAACAAAACAATTAACTAAAACAATTACCCAAAACTAGGGACATATTTTATAAATTAGTGTTATACAGTGCATATGAATGGTGTACACACACCTGTTAGAATGCCAGGTATTTGTGATATACAAAAATGAGAGCACAATTAAACATTTCTGATCCTTTCCAACCTTTCATGTGACCTATAACCTGCACAATTCAATTGTAAAGCAAACAAATCTGTTAGGGAAACAATTATGACACATAAAAAGTGTACAAGAAGCTAGAAGCATACATGTGCACAGACTGAAGCTAATACTGTGTTGAAGAAGCTTTTGATATAATTACAACATTACGTCTTCTTGAGTACACACCTGCCATCAATTACAGAGACTATTTGATTAACACCAGATAATGGCCAGCTGTCCTGCAGGATTATCCTAACATTTACTCAGTTGCCTATGACAGCAACAGCCATCGTTCGCATACAGCTTACGAAGCAGCAAAGGGATCTCATTTGTGAAAGGTATCAGCCCAGAGAAGGGTACACACACATTTCCACAGCATTGCATATACCATGGAACACAGTGAAATCAGTCATCAAATGGTGGTGTAAATATGGGACAACAGTGACATTGCAAAGAACTGGACATCCCTCCAAATGTGTGGAAACAACAAGACCCAAACTGATCAGAGAGGCTGCCAGGAGACCTGTAGCAACAGTACAGGAGTTGCAGGAATCTCTGGCAAGTACCGGTTGTGTACTAATTGTGACAACAATCCCATGTATTCTCCACATGTCTGGCCTATGGGGTAGGGTTGGAAGATGGAAGCCTTTACTTACACAGAACAACATCCAGGTCTGGCAAATTTCTCAAGAAAAATACATCAGGTCTCCCAAAATCATGTGGGGAAATGTGTTATGGTGTAATGAGACCAAGGTTGCACTTTTTTGGCCACAATACAAAAAGGTTTGTTTGGCACAACAACAACACTGTGCATCACCAAAAGAACACCATCCCCATGGTGAAGCATGTGATGGCAGTGTCCTGCTTTGGGGTTGCTGTTCATCAGCTGGAAGTGGGCCTTTAACCAAGGTTGAGGGGATTAGGAACAGTTCCAATTACCAGCCTCTTTTGGCCCAAACTCTTCATGTGTTTGCTAGAAAGCTGTGGATGGAGATGAATTACACCTGTCCACATGACAATGACCCAAACCATACATCAAAATCCAAAAAAGAATGCTTTCACCAAAAGACACTCAATGTTTTGGAATGGCCCAGCCACAGTCCACACCTACATCCAATGGAAAATCTGTGGGATGCCCTGAAGAGGGCTGTGCAGAAGAGATGCCCTCGCAATCTGACAAAGTTGGAGGGTTCTGCAAGGGAGAGTGTACAAATATTGCTAAGTCAAGATGTGCAATGCTGATACACACCTTCCCAAGAGGACTGACTGCTGTTATGAAATCAAAAGGTGCATTAACAAAGTATTAATTTAACGGTGTGCACAGTCATGCAACCAGCCTATTGTACATATTTCAACTTCTACATGTTACCCCTAAACAATGTGTCTGGATTCACAGGTTATAGGTCACATTAAAGGTGGGAAATGTTATCACATGATTTCTGTGGTCTCTTGGTATATATCAGACAAATCAGGCTTGTTAACAGGGGTATCTACACTTATAATATCCACTGTAAGCTTAAAAGGTTGTTAGTATAACTGATCCTGTTATAGCATACATGCACTGCAGGTTTTGAAGTGTGAATCTCAAAATATGTCATTAAATAGTGACACCAGTCCTGAGATCATCCCAGTAATGTGTCAGACAAACACAGGATTTATGACAAACAGACCAGAAATATGAGCCACACATGTAGACATTCAGCAACACTCTGCACAGTTGAGAGGTATGCTCTGTAGGAGTTGCCACTGTGCTATACAGGTGAACAGTAATTGTGTGTACATGAGTGCAGCATGTGCTACTTGAAGGCCCATCACCTACTAACACTACTCATGTATCACAGAAGTGTATATAAGTAGTAACATTAAGTGGAAAGGGCAGCTTTGCATGGTGTTGAGGGCCTGTCCAGGGTGTGTATGTAGTGGTCTGACTGTGTTGTGAATGTCACCAGTTGGCTATTGTGAGGTCTGTGTAATGCCTGTCTGCCACCTCACCTGTATGTGTCCATGTGTGTGTGTGTGTGTGTGTGTGTGTGTGTGTGTGTGTGTGTGTGTGTGTGTGTGTGTGTGTGTGTAGCAGCTAACTTTATAGTGCAGGTATTGATTTACATATGTTGTCTTTCCCCCACAGGTGGACATGGTGGTCACGGTCCCTCCCACTCAGAATCTGATGTCAGTGTCTCTGCAGACTCTGACAATGATGATGGTCATAGTCAGGTACAAGTGGGGTTGTCAGGGGCTGAATCTTTGCCATCAGTTGGCATCCCGCAGTCATCCACAATGTCCCAGCACACAGTCATAATGCCCACACATGCCCCATCCACAGCAGCCACAGATGATGGACAGTTGGTAGGTGGTGGCATGGAACAGGCTAGTGTGATGACTATGGCAGGTCTGATTGTAGACACTGGCCATAGCCAGAGTGCAGTTGAGGTCCCACACAGGCAGATGGACAGGGCTGCTCACAGCAGGACTGCTGCTTATCAAGCTGTGTCACAAGTGCCACAGCAGGTGTCACTAGACACATGTTTTGGGCTGTCATGGATGCACAGGCCCATAATGAATGCAACACCAGATAAATACTCAGGGTATTGGATGCAACTCTTCTTGATTTACATGGCAACATACATGAACTTGTTGAGGCCACATGCCAAAATACTGAGGTCATGAATATACGGTGGGGTGAGACCCTGGCAATCCTCGACCATGGCATGTCTGTGCTAGAGTGTGTGGTGGGAGATGGGCTTCAGCCATGTAAATGTAGGTCAGCATCAACATCAGCTGAGAGTCTACAGGGCTGTGCACCTTCACACTCCCATAGTAGCAGTGATTTCAGCACTACAGAAGGGGGGTTGCTGTCCACATCACAATGAAGCAGACCATGGGCACGTGGTCCTGGATGGTCCCATCAGGGACACAGATCCAGCAGACAGTGGTCACCATCAGGAAGAAGTACTGCATCTGGTGGTGCCAGTGAGATCACTGGCAGGACCAGTTCACGTGTCCATGGCCGGATATGATGAACTGGACACCTTGCCATGTATGGTCCACAGCTGTCCAACATACCCCTGTGTAGGACAACCACATGGCATGACTGTGTGTATACATACACACGCACATCTGTATCACAGGCAGGTCACCTCCAGACACACACAGCACCTCTGCACAGCCCATCTATAGGATACCCCTCCAAACACAGACACATGATGTCAACCATATGGCCCAGCCTAGGCCTCTGGCAAACCCACACCACACCCTGTGCATATGATGATACCTGTGCAACATCCCTGTCATCCATACCATCAATGCAGGGACATGCTAATATGGGTCTGATGCACAGGGTGAATATAGTACAGTGTAGCTATGTAATATTGTGTAAGGTGCTGTCTGTTTGCATTTGTTATGGGTACACAAAGGTGTATGTACCTTAATAGCCATGATGCATTACTGCTGTTAGTACCACTGACTGAATGTAGTCTGACATGCTGTATTCTGTCTGTGTTCCAGGTGTCTGTGTGTCTGCAGGCTGTGGCCCTGCACACATTACCAACATGGAGTATGGCAGAGTGGAAATACACCGACCATTTCATAGCATCTGCAGTCAGCCACCGTAAATAATATCCATGCTATTCCTCTTTCTCTCTCCTCTAACCTTCATACTATTCTACATTACATACCCCTCTCTCCTCTAGTTCCACATGTTTTCTATCCTCAACCTCCAGTCTCATCTCAAATCTAATTCTTTCTATATAATATCCCTATTTATGTCTAGCCCCTTCTTCTAACCCCTTTTTCCCCACTGCCTCTTATTTCCACCTTCCCTCCCTCTCTCCTATTCTTGATTCTTAAACCCCCTCTGCATTACCTCTACTCATCTCCACAGTTTACTTCTTTACAATGCTCTGTAAAGCCTTACTGCTAAACTACTGTTTAATCTTGACTGTAATGTAAATATTGTAAATAGTTTTCTGCTTACTCTGTTAGAATATGATGTGTAATCTGTACACTAGACTGCTATTTTTGTACTCAAATGGAGCTTTTCTCCCCGGGTCACTGGTGAAAAAGGGCTTTTGCCCAGCTAGACTAACCCGGTCAACAAATGTAAAATAAATAAATAAAATAAAAATAGCCAAGGTACAGCTTTATATGTACGTTTACTAGGTGTGTATGCATGCAACAGTGTGTGACGGACACTGTTGTCAGACAGTGTGACCTTGCATACATGCCCCTTGTCACAGACAGGTAGCCTTCTGATATGTCACCTCGGTGTTGTGTAGTACCACAGGTTCATACATACAGAACAGATTACTGGAGTACTATCAGTAGGTCCCTCACAAGTTTAGCCATCAGAATGACTTCAACAGATTCACCTGTCAGTACCTGTTGCCCCTGCCATTTCTTTCCCATACACTCAACCCCAAAGCAGTTGGTGAGGGCATGCATGGTACTGTGTATGACAGGTTTGTGGTATATATTCATGAGTTCACAAGGTGGAACAGGGAGACAAAATAGTATATCCTTCACATACACACAGTAAAGACTGACACAGGGGATGTGCACATATTAACACAAACACAGTTGGCAATAGGCAGATTAGTAAACCTACATATCCACTTTAATATAATATAGCACTACATACACATGACATGCCCCACATAGATTATATGCATGACACATAACCCACTACCTCTTACAACACATAATGTTATGAATGCCTTCTGGATGGTGAGATAACCCACCAGAAATAGCAAATTGAGTCATCTATTGCCCCTACAAACCTGAACAAGTGATAGGGTAACATACATTGTATCAGTATGATGTTTCAGTCAGGTATGATATCCGATGCTGACATGTGTGTTACTACACTAACTGTGACCTATTTGGCAACAATATCACATACATGGCCATTGTTAGGGGACACAGACCACATATAGGTTGCAAACATCTGGATATTCCATAGACATCTGTACAGATGACTACTATGGTCTGTACAACAGTTTAACATGCTGCATGTGAGGCAGATACAATTAACACACTATATAAAGTAATGCCATCAGGAGGTGGTAAACAGGAGTGGATGGTCAACACATCAAAATGGTATAACCAAAACAGGATATGATTCTCACCCAAACAGTTGCCAGTATTAAGATTAGAACCCCTACCTATCTAGTTATTTCTACTATATTGTTACACAGCTATCAGTTGTGCCACAGAGCATATATGAATTCACCTTGCCCCAAGGTACTTCTAAGGTGAGTGACATCAGCAGTCCTTGTAAAGTAGGGTAATGGGAAGTATACAGGGTGGTACACAACTCTATAACCCGCACATGATATGATTCTCACACAAACACACACACACACACTCTTTCTTGACAGCATTGGGATTAGAACCCCAGTCTATCTAGCTATTTGTACTATAGTGTTATGCAGTTATCACAGGCACTAGAGAGGTCACTGACCTGACAACTGGCCAAAGATGCTGATAAGGGGAATTACATCAGCAGGACTGATAAAGTAGGGCACCGAGTGGGAAACATAGGTTCATAGGTACATAGGTAAGTACTAGGCTATCTGCCCAAGGGCATCTATAAGCCTAGCCAGAATGTGTTGGCTTTTGCCACCCCCTTAGATTAGTTCCCTGTGCCTTGGTCCAGCAGAGCCATTAGTTCCCTGTGCCTCTGTCCAGCAGAGCCACTGCAGTGATCCCCGGGGTATATTTTCTGTTTCCCATCCACTCGTCAAGGTTTATCTTAAAGAGTGTTAGTGAGGGGCTCTGCCTAATGTAGATTGGAATCCTGTTCCAAAGCATGGGGAGTCTCTGGGACAATAATCTATCCCTCCAGCACATCCTATTTATCATTGTAGTGAGGTTTAGATCCCTATAGCATGTGGCTCTTGGGGATTTGTTTTTTTTTTTTTTTTAGGTGGAGCATGTCCATCAATTTTGGGTTGGACATGGCCTTGTATGTCAGGCAGAGATCACCTCTTAGTAAGTGGCATGCAACCAAGTACAGCTGGAGTTTCTTCAGTCAGGCTGCATAGGGCATATGTTTGAGGCCAGTAATCCTCTTGGTGAGGTACTTCTGTGGTCTTTCCAGCTGTTGCCGGTATCATGTAAGGCACATCACAAATGGGGTGTTGTACTCTATGATGGGTCTGATGAGTGATGGGTAGAGGGGCACAATAACCTCTATTGTTCTAGATGTGAACCTTTTTTGATTAGGTGGGCCACATAGAAGGATTTTCTAACCACCTTGGCAATATGATTATCAAAGGAGAGATTACTATCTACTTGGGTCCCCAGATCCCTTATTACATTTTCTGTATTTAGGGGATTACCACGTATGTGGTAGTTCACGGGTATTTTGTTTTTTCCAAAAGGGATGACTATGCACTTTTTGGCATTTACCTTGAGGCCATGATTTTGACAACAGGTATCTGTCTCAGTGAGACCCTTCTGGAGGATGTCTGTATCAGCTGGAGAGTCAATTATGCCCCCCCCCCAGATTGCAATCGTCTGCAAACTTGGTCAGCCATAGTCCTCCTGTGCTTGCCTGTACCTCTGAGAAGTATATACCGAACAGGAGGGGTCCCAGGACTGAGCCCTGGAGGATGCCACTTGTAACTGGTTTAGAGTTGGACCTACAGCCTGCAACTCTCACCGTTTGGGTTCTATCCATAAGCCAATTGGCAGCCCATCTCGTGACGTAGGGGTTTATGTTCAGGCTGGTGAGCTTGTCTATAATACCAGAATGGGGAATGGTGTTGATAGCCTTTGTGAGGTCTAGGTAGGCTGTGTGGACCTCCTTTCCCTGATCTAAAGCCTTGGTAACTGTCTCAAAGACGTCCACCAGGTTTAGGAGGCATGATTTGCCCTTAACAAGCCAAACTGGGTAGGGTCCAATGTTTGAAAGTTTCCAATGTCTCTGTTAATAAATTCCATGATGATGAGCTCCATAGCCTTGCAGACCAGGCTAGTCAGGCTTATAGGGCGATAGTTCCTGGGGTCCATTGTGGCTCCACCTTTGTGGAGCGGGATAATGGTTGCTGTGCTCCACTCTATGTGCACGTAGCCTGTGGAAAGGCTGAGTTTGAACAGTGTGTTTAGGTGAGGGGTTAGTTCATTTTGAAGCTCATATAAGACACAGCCTGGGACACCGTCTGGTCCCATTGAAGCTGTATTTTTGGCTTTGGATAGGGCTGTTTTAACCTGTGTGTCAGTTATTGTCGGGGCACTACATTCTTCTGGTATGGTTATGGGCCCTTTAGGGGGTGAAGTTTTCACTAAACCTGTCTGCCAGAAAGTTGGCAATATCAGTCAGTTCAGTGTATTTTGTGCCATTCTGCACTAACTCAGAGCAGATCTGACTTATCAAAATACTTCTTCCTACAAACATGCACATTTACACACACACACACACACATTTACCAGATCTGAGAGTAGAATCCCTGCCTATCCAGTTAGTTGTACTATAGTATTACACAGTTATCTCATGTGCTACAGTGCTTAATGGGCTGATAACTGGCCAAAAGTGCTGATAAGGGGAATGATAGTAGGACTGATAAAGTAGGGCACTGGGTGGGAAACTTATCAAAATAAGTCTTCCTACAAACATGCACACACACTTTTACACCCACGCACACATTTGCTGGACCTATGAGTAGAACCCCTGCCTATCTAGCTATTTGTACTGTTGTGGGTGGAAATGACCTAAAACCGTTTTCACCTACAAACAAGCAATCCCTTACTCTTGCACACACAACTGTCATATACACACAGTTGCCAGTATTGAGATTATAACCCCTACTTATTTAGTTGTACTATAGTGTTACCCAGTTATCGCACATGCTACAGAGCTCATAGGTGTGACAGGTGTTCAACGGTACTTCTAAGGTGAATGACAGCAGCAGATCTTGTGAAGGAGGGCAATGTGAAGTGTACTAAGTGGGAACAGTCTCCTAATACTTAGACCTACAAACACACACACAGGCAGGTGATGTGATATTATAAACCCAACCTCAATACTATTACACAATGGGGCTCACCTTTTACGCTGGCATGTGCAACTGTTTACAACTGGTATGCCGCTGTCCACAGCAGGACATCACTGTATAGCATTCAGGGTATCTGTGTGTGTGTCTCTCTGTGTCCCCCTGTGTCTCTCTCTCTCTCTCTCTCTCTCTCTCTATCACTGTCTCTTTTACTTGTTCACATCTATGTGTGTGTATGCTTGACATATGCTGTAATCCTGTCTGATGTGTGTGCGTGTAGGGACATTTAAGGTGTACATAACTGTCTGTATGCACAGACATATATATATACACAATAGAGACATATAGTCCAATGTGGGTTCCAATATGTCCTGTGATTCTCTAAGTGTAGGATAATGCCCAGTGTGACCTTCTATAGTTAGAGTGGGACTCCATTCCAGAGATACGTGTACACTAGTCTAGGGTTTTGTGTGCTACAACCATACCTCTCAGGAGTGCACAGGACTTTCCTTGAGGTACTGGGTTTGTTTAGCAGACATTTTTTCCTGACATTTCTGTAGTCTGACACTGCAATATATTGTGCCATTACCAAGTGGCAGACATCCTTAGATCATCACAGTGCTTTACCATAGAAATACTAGTTGTATGATGCATAGACCAATATTCTGAGGGCAGCTATGTACATTCTTTCCCAACAAGGCCAGTTGTGAGGTGTGGCTACAGCCAGTTGAGTAATGATGCACTGGGTAAACAGTCCAGCAACTTGGTGATATACTGGCTGGGGGTCTCCTGCTTGTGTGGTATCTTTCTAATATGAGATGCCATATCCTTGTGTGGCCATACCTCTCACATGTTCATTTTTTGGCAGATTGTTCATGTCTATGGCTAGAGGTTTCATCCTGTCTACGTAAACTTGTGTTTTTATGGCAAGTTAGTTACATATAATTGAATAGTGATGTTACAAAATGACAGACATTACTGTTTCAGATTACATAACCTTCAGACAGTCCCTGCTACTGCAAACTCCTCGCCCTACCAACTTTCTCAGTATGTAAGGGCCACATGCCTATAATTTTGCCTTTGTTCCACTTTTATTTCTACCCTTGTCCAGACTTCTTGCTTTCAGAGGTTGGGAGTTATGGGTGTGATTACAGAGTGCATTCTACTGTGCAAGCATGTCCATTATATGTAAAAGCAAACATAAAAAAAATATTAAAAATAACCACTGGCAACAGTACCAAAAAGCCTTTATATTCACAAAAGCCTTAGCACCTCGGCTACACATCCTTCAAGAAGTCCATTATATCTGTAGTATATTCCCCAAAGCACTGAGACTTCCAGGTATGTCAATGGCAGAACAGTAGGTGTCACTTAACAGTTAGTGACACTGCAGTTATCTGCACATGGCCCTGTCAAAGACAGCACTGCACCTAGGGCACTACAGGACGACTGCCAGGAGAATGTGCTGGCCAGATCCTAACATTATGAACCACACATACACATAGCTAATTGACCCCTGAATATTGTGGACATGCAACATGTTTTCATGTGCATTGGGTCAGCCCTACCAATGTGTGCTATGCTGCTATTTCCCTGCAAACATACATATTACTGCATTTCTGTGGGTATATGGAGGGGCACACCTGCCACCTTTACACATTTGCAAAGACTGTGCTATTTGCTTTACATTTTGTTCCATTTACCATACTATTGTGCCCGGTCTTGTGGACTAGAGGCATATCAGTAAAGACCATAGGTCAGATTGTAATGGCATACATTTTGAGTTTAAACTTTTTACTCTTCATAGCCTTACTACAACTGCAAGACCTTCTGTGCTATCACTGTGTGAGTTTGTAGGGGAATAATTCAACATTGCTGCCATTTGTGGGCCTTTGCCAGACATTTCTGTTTTTTTTTTTTGCAGCTGACTTGCTGTGTGGGTCTGAGGGGTGGGTATGGGACCCCCACACTGACATCCATGCTTGTGACCTATGACCCACCAGTTAGTTGTCCCAGACATATACTGCAGTGGGATTTGCCACCTTGGGTACTGCTACATAGTGTGGGGAGGCCAGTAATAGGCAGACATTTCCTGGTGTCCCACATAGTGACCAGTTGTGTGCTGCTATCCCAGTAGGCCACCCCATTCCCTTGCATGCATGCAGCATGACCATAGATAATGTTAGCAAAACATACTAATCCATTCATTTATTAAGAAGACTGACTTAACTTGTGCCTGTGGCAGTTGTGAGGATGGTGCTTGAGGGCCGCCTATGTTGGATACACACAGTACACTACCTATACATGGTAAGTTATAGGTAATGTGATGTGTGTGCCATCCATTTTACTTTGTGTGCAAGTCAGAGAGTGGTGTCAGTCCCTGGGGTCCCTACAGTGTCAGTGTGTGTAATATGCATTGCCTCTTTGCCAAGGCATGAGCATACTGGGCACTCCTCCATTTGCCTACAGGAGCAGGCTCAGGTGCCTCCTCCTCTGAGCCCCTCTATGCCTATGGGGACCTTGGCAATGATGGTGGGCTGTGTGGCCCTTCCCCATGCTGGGGGGCATGCCTGTGTGTGCGCGTGTGTTTGGTTGTCAACCATATCCATTGATGGGTGGGTTTTGCAATCTTTTAGTGTGGTTCACCCAGTACACATCTCAATATCCATTGTACAGGGCCCACTGTTGTCAACCACTGTAGAGGTAGCTTTAGACACTCTGCAGCCCTATAAGTTGCGTGCTATGTGAAATAAATAAAACATGTATACAAAATACAAAAAGGGATAGACATATATGTGAAACAAAATATTTTTCTAGTTTTATAGATTTTTATAATGATAAAGAATTGTAGGCTTATTACATTAGGTATTTTAATTATATTTAATAGCGAGTGTTAAAGTATTTTATTTGTTTCACATATATGTATATCCCTTTTTGTATTTTGTATACATGTTTTATTTGTTTCACATTAGAGTTTGTGATGGGTTTTAACAAATGTGATTTTAATTAATTTTAATTTGTCAGTTTTGTTGTTAGACTATAAATGCTGGGTTTAGCTTTATTCATGTGTCTGATGAAGCGACAAGTTTTGTCGTGAAATCGCTCACCATATCTGCATTTATTTTTCATTTTAACATTAAATACTCAGTGTGTCAGCTTGGTGCAGTTTTTTTATTCATTTGGCTTTTCTGTTATCTGCACCTGCCTTGCTTTAAGCCGTTTTGCTTTTTGAATTTTTTCCCCTTTTCCTGGTACTGTGCACTCTTGGAGTTGGCATATTTATTATGTTAATGGAGGATGCAGGCAGACTGAAAAAATAGTTTTCTTTTTCTTGATTAGTTTATTTCTGCAACAGTTTTGTGCAATAAAACAAACTTCGAAGAAGTTGCCTTTTGACAATTCGTCATGTACCCATATTTTTTTTTAGTCTCTGCTTCTTGCTATAGTCAGGGACTCTGTACGTATATACTGTCACTGTAGAAGACATGTTTACATGCTATTAATTTGTATCTGGATATTAAGTTACTTGTACTTCAGACTGTTGAACATTAATTTGAGAATCACCTGACTCATGCTGACTTTGAGCATGACTCTAGATTATTCATGCTTAGATATAACTTCACTTTGACTCTTAACTTCATTCCTGGACTTAGCAATTTTAGGGCATTTCCTTCTTTGACTGGTGGTGTGTTTACCTGAGGCTACTATAAACTCAGCTTTTTTTGCACTCTGAATCTGCTTTTTGAAAATGTACCTTTTGTTTCTGCTATATATTTGACAATTTTAACACTACATGTAATAAGAGTTGCACTATTTTCCATAGCCAGCAGCAAAAGCTTTTGTTTGACCCTCTGTGTGATCCTTCAGAAACGGTTCTCGCAATTTATCCCCATTCGACAGACTAGAATTCATCCTGGCAGTTTTATCATAGTATTGTTTCTTTTCTTGCTGATTTCTTGGAAGCAACTGAATAACATTACTTTCATGCTCTGGCATCATGAACTCTGTACATACTGCAAGCAATTCATAAGAAACTGATTGATGTCTGTGCCAGGATTTCATTTTCAGCCTTTAAAGCCTAGATCCCTAGTTATTATCGAGTTCTTGAACTAATACTCACGATACAGTGCTCATTGATATAATCAGTGTTGTTGTTTTCAACCTTGGGAGGCTTATGAATACCTGCAGGAATTACTAGTAAAGTTTGAGTTTCCATTCCAGACAGAACAGTTTGCATGAGCTGTTTCCTAATATCTCTAGTGACACTTGTAGCCTCAATCTAATTTTCTTTGTTCACATAAAGCCACTTTATTCAGACAGACAATGAAAACTTGCATATACATAAAAACATAAGCATTCCACTGCACCAAATACAGAAACAATATAAACAAGAGATTTGGAGTACAGTGTACAAATCTATTATCAAATTAGCAAAAAGTTTAATTAAGCAGAAATATTAGTGAAGTGACAACAATTTCATAAGCACGTATAAAATATAGTAATCTCAACTCTATAACCATAGTGTCTAAAGTTTTAACATATAAGACAGTATGTAACAGGTGATCCAGATTGTTATCCAGGACTGACCCATGACTATAGAATTCTGTTATATGTGAGGCTCTTATTACTAATTTTGCTTAATTTGTGAAATGTGTGAAAGTGTTTTGAGAATTTAGAGAAGGGCACTTCATAAAGTTGAAAATTATAGCAGTTATGGCAAGAACTACCTGTCGTAACCCAATACCAATCCTAGCATGACTAGGAAGCATGTGATCAGCCATCAGGATAGCCAGGAACTAAGATGTTTATCTGAGAGAGAGAGAGAGAGAGAGAGAGGTAGAAGGTAGCTTTGTGATGCCAAGAAGGCAGACTCTCATAACTTCTTCTAGTGACATCTAACCATAAGGAAATCCCACAAAATGAGAAAGTAGCCCACCCTCTCTGCCTTACATCTCTAGCATAAATCAGCCTGAGCCCATTAAAACATCTTAAGTCAAACCTGGAAGAGTCTGACATTTATGTAGTAATGAGTGCGCTGTACAGGCCATTGTAAGACTATACACTGCATTCTGACAGTCTGTGAGAATTTTGTCCCCTGAGTACATGTCAAGGTTATTCCTAACTCAATTTGTAAACTAGTCTAACATCTTGAAATGCATGAGATTGTTATCTGTTAATTTTCTTCTAGAAGTCCTACAGCTGAGCTTTTGATTGCATTACCATGCTGTGTAAGAAAGTCTACTCTGTCTTAGAAATATCTTAGAAGGAAACAGAACTAGTCCTCTTTGAGAAAAAAAAAGATCACAATAATAACTACTGGAATCTTTATTGTCTGGAATTATCGCTCTACCCCTGCAGATTTTCTAATTCCTAAATTCATATTACTGCCTCTCCAGAAGACCTAATCAATATATCACATTTCTAATAGCCCAGTCAGGCAATAGATAGTTTAAACTTCAATTACAATGAAGTATAAGCCACATATCTTTTGTAGTAGGGGCATCTCACCTTTACCTTCCAGAACCTTCCCAGTCTCTCTCACACTGTGGGTCACAGATCTTGCCTCACTTCTCCAAGCCTACATCTTGCATCTCTCTTTTTCAAAGGCAAAAATGAATTTCTTTTTACATCATTTATTTCTACAAACTTTAACAGTGAGTCGTTAATATTTTCTGCCAGTTTTGTCTATCTCATCTTTTAAACTTCTGTCTCTGAGTACTAACCCACAATCCTACTGGAAGAAGAAGTTATGTATTATTTGGTGTGCAGATCTTATGCTAATTAAGTATTCAAATTTTTTACTGAATGCACCTATTTTTCAAGATGTGTTTATTTTCAATGGCTGCAGGTTAAGACATATGCAGCTGGGGTAAATGGTTGCTTACAAATATGAATCTGGGAAGATTGATTGTAACTATTTTGATTCTTACTAAAAAGGGAAGGATAGATCCCACCATCTTTCCATCTCTTTTGGTTATCATTCACAAAGGGGGTTGCTCTTATCTTTACATAATAGTTTCTATGTACTTATGTCAGAAGGTTGTTTTAAGAGAAGCCAGTAATAAGCTCTCTCCCAAGTGCACTGTTAAGAGGAAGCAAAAAAGAATTTCTCAGAATTCATGTCTAGATAATAGCATGGGAAAACTGTATAGGACCTGATGTAAAATTTCTATATAATTAACTAGGTATATCACCAAGATGACACAGTTACTGCAGTGGTGGTGCTGCGGTAGCGTTGTCGCCTTACAGTAAGATGCTGTCCTGTTCGATTCTCAGCTAGAGCGTCTTCTGCTTGGAGACATGCGTGAATGAGTGTACCTTCATTGAAGGTTGTGCGTCAGAGCTGGCAACTCGGCACGTAAAAATCTACTGCCAATCATTAGCAGGCCAGAGTTCTGCTGTGGCGACCCCTAACCGGGAAAAGCCGAAAGACACAACAACAACAACATCACCAAGATGACACAGTTACTGGTGCACCAACTTATACTCAGGGATAACTGGGTGCTGCTGACCAAGAAAACTACTGATGCATGGATCTGCAGTATGTAGCAACCTAGAACTTCAACAGCTAGTAGAAAGATCAGATAAGACTGCCATCACACCTCTTTAGTATCCCTGGAAAGAGAAAAGGGTAAGGAAGTCAGGCCAGATTGTTATACATGGGCTCACTGCATAAGTGGAGTGCTCATTTCACAAAGATGTCTCTGATTCTAAATGTATCTAACACCTGTCATGAAAAAGATTATTACAAACAGGCAAATGCTTTGTAAATGTTCAGAAATAATGTTTCTATGAGAATGGCAGTTCCTTGATCTGCATACATGACATTTAACCAGTGGCATATAAAATGATATCCTCCCTGTCAACCTCTAACTAACCATTGATCTTCCAAATGTCCTAACCCAGGCAAACATCTCCCTAATCTAATTTCAAAAGAGAAGTTTCATTTCATGTGGAAAGGAGAAGAATGGTTTGCAGGTCTTGGGTGGTGAAAGATGTTCATTTTCGTTTAGAAAAGAACTGTACTAACAGATGTTGCAGAAGGGGGCAGTCTCTGACTTCCACAGCACTAAACAGATATAACAAATCTGAGGCTATTATGCCCTGGGATGCTTTGTACAACTTGAACTATGGGCTTTGTCTGGAGAGATTCATGTTGATTTGTCAACTGCAATCATAATGACTGCTGCCCATGCAAATCAAACCCCCCCCAAAAGTACATACTCAATGATAAAGAAATAAAGGCCTTTTTTCTGCAGGGGGCAAGCCTCCCACAAAGGGGAATCCCCAGACTTATATATACTTTGAATGTCTGTTAAGATCAGTACAGTTTACTACAAAATTCAAACACTATTATACTGCCCTTATTTCAGTCTCTTCTATTACATACATGACATCCCCTCTACCATACTATCGCTGCTATTAATATAAGTCAGAAAACCTTCAGTGTCAACATTTTTTGTTTCATTTTATTTTGTTAATAGGGTGAGTGATCTGGTCCAAAAATGTTTTCAGCCATGACCCAGGCTAAGAAGCAGTAATAACCTCAGAACAAGAAACATTAATAACTTTTTGGCAAAGCATTAACAAACAGATTACCTCTCAAGTTACTTTTCAAACCAACTACATCCGGGTTACATTACAACCAACATCCACAGTTCAATAATTACTATAGCTGTACTTTTACATGAATGTTATTTACACAAGTTAGTGCATTGTATACATGGAGACTAGCAAACACTAATACGCATCAATAATTACTATAGCTGCATTTTTACATGAATGGTAGTTACACAAACAATGCATTTTACATAAGGGTGCAAGTATTATATATATCTAAACATTTATACTGGTTGTGCAGCTGTTTCTATGTATCATCATGGATATACATTGCTGAGTAGAGGGTGACTAAAGTAGGATAGTTTAGGTACCAGTCCTGTAGATCTAACCTGGTTCACTATAAGAATTGCACTTACTTTTGCTAGTGAATTGTTCTTTCAGGGCATCTTGAAAGAAAATTTGCTAGGGTTTTGCAATTTGTCTGGCAGAGTATTACATGCTTTAGGAGCATTTTTTTTAATATGATGACCTTGCTCCCCATGCAGCCTCATTCTGTTCCTCCCTAGTTTTTCTGCTCACTAATCCCTGGATCACCCAGTTGATCTTACCACTAACCCTAGATGTGACTCTGTTTGCTGGGCCCCATCTCTTTGAGAGAGTCATTCTCAATGGTAATTCTCTAATAGGCCTGAGGAGTTGTGGATCCATTATGAAGTAGTAAGCATGAAGCCTAGGAGACATCATTTTCACAGCTGGCTAGCTATTTGTCCTAACTGTGTCAACACACCTTGCACTAACCTGAGATGAGCTGCATGGATTCTGCTGTCCACCAGAGGTCACACAGTCATTGGGTTACTCATTGCCCTTCACCCTGGCATAAAAGAACAGGCCATCAGCTGTTTCATCTTATCCCTCCACCCGCCAGCCCTATCAGGAGCCTATGTCCATTCCCAGACGTGGGTCGCCAGCAGTGAAAAATGATACCTTGTCTCTGTATCAAAAGGTTGACTGACACAGGTGCAGTTTGTTATAATTTTTTTTCTGTTGATGTCATTGTATATGGAGTCTTTGTCATTGTAGAGTGTGCTGACGTCTTAATTTTTACTGAGAGCTTCTAACCAGCATTGAGTTTTTTAAAGGTGGGCAGTAGCTATCATTTTATAACTTGTAGAAAATCTATCAGCCAGATCACAATTCAGGTCTGAATCCTTAAACCATGCTTCATTAACTCTAGCTGTGTTCATGTCATGTTCTGTGAAATATTATTTTTTCCCTGTAAGCCTCTGATATTTGTGATTAAAATTCTAAGGCTTTGTCTGTATTACCATACTGTTTTTATTATTTTTCCATAAAAAGTAAACCAGTGCCTTCCTTGCTCCGTGTTACAGAGGAATTGAGCCCTAACTGCAACCCAGGTAACCGGGATTCAGTTTGTGATGCCAGCACTTGTGGAGGCAGGAAGTGAGGAAGAAAAGTGAAGAAATATAGCCCACTCATCTCTCCTGGGTAGAGGGGAAGGTTGATGATACCTGAGGTGTATGGAAGTGGGACTTCTCCATTGAAGACCTAATAAATTGCTTCCCAAGCTTGAGGAAAGGTTGGGGCTGCTTGCTGATAACACCTCTTGTGGAAGTGAGGGATGGCCAGTGCAGTTAGACCACTGTGCATCGCTGTTCTGCTCCTTAGCTGAGCACCCACTAGGAGTTGGGGCTTCAACAAAGAAAACCCTCCAACCATACCTGATGGCTGACTAAACAATCGCCCATGCTGGTCAACCCTTCCCCCAGTGTTGGGGAATGAATAGGCTGATTAATCAGGAAGGGGCTAATGACCAATAGACAGCAGGGGCAAAAAGTGCAGAAAAAATTAATCCAGTTACCGAAATAAGTGTGCCACACCATTTTCCCCCACCCAATTTATATCTGTCAGCAGATGCAGAGGAATAATTTCTAAGCAGTTAACAAGATGTTTCTTGTAGTGTAGGATTTGAGTCCCTCAGGCTCCACTTGCTATGTGATTCACAGCAAGTCACTTAACCAGTAATCTATGTCATTTGAAACATTCGGCTAGGTTCTTCTGTGGTCTCCTGGGCCACACGCCTAGTAAATATCTACCAATCTATGAAACTATGAAGGAGTGAAAGTATATACTGTCCATATCATAACAACAATAATAATTTGTATTTCTTATTCAGAAATGTACTAGTACCTATAAATATGTAGTTCTCAAGTATGGATTTGTGGTGCAGCATACCAACAAGCCTTCTAATTGTTTTACTACAGGAGTGTTGCCCAGCATTAACAATACTTACATTTATGGAACAGGAGGTTTGATAACTCTATAATGCAATCATATTCTTTCAGTGGCTTTTTATGACTTCTGGGGAATATCATTTTCCCATGCCATGTAATATTACCCATCTGGAGGCTACTTCTAACTTTAATGACTCGGTCTTGGAAAGAGCAGGTAACTCAGTTCAAAATATACAAGAACCTTTCAGTCAGACCTGGTTTCAGATTTGGAACTGGTCTTACTCTCTCAGACTTGACGTCTGTGCCAAACACTGTAGTTTGTGGCTCTTGGCACTTCCCAGATTTTTATTTTAAACTCTTCTCTGTCTTTTAACCCCTTAAAACCTCTTTTGTCCAAGTTCATCATTTCAGGTGTCCAGTGATCTGGCTAGATCCTTCTCTCCAACTAATGTATCACACAGAAAGGAAAAAATCATAGCAATTAAACAACTTCAATTGTCTCAAGGCTGCTTAACCTAGAAACCTGCTCCTCAACTGGAAATAACTTACTGATTCACAGACATGAGTACAAGCTATTTTTTGGTTTCTCTAGGACTGGGCAGTAACAAAAAGCTACCCACATAAAGTACTGAACAAAATGTACTACCTATCACCCTCTCTAGCCAAAGAGAAAATTTGCTTCACACACATGCCAAGATGGATGGATATGAATAAATGAAAGTTCTGTGTTCCTACTAGTCTTCCTGGTTCATAACCTGCTTTTTAATGTTTTCATCTCCTGTAAATTAACTTTGGAGATCCTTAGTTTAGTACTCATTCATATCAAAGATAATAATGTGATGTCTCTAACAAGACCACACTTTACCTTTGAAGTGTATGAATATGCATTCTCCACCATGGAGCCAAAATTCTGAAATTGTTTCCCATCTGGATTATGTATCATAGATAGTCATATTACAATCAGGATTTGCTTATCTCACCACCCTGCAATTGCTTTTGGTTTGTACACCTAAAGGGCAACATTACAGCTCTATGTAAAGCCAATACTGTTTGTAAATATAAGCTTGAATGTGGTGCCTGAAAACTATGTCTGATCGTAGCTAATTATAGTATTAATGTGATGTATATGTAGGTTATTTGACCACTACTTTAACTGATAATGTTAGGTAGTTTTAGTCAACTGCATATATTCCTTTAGTTCAACTCCACTGTTGCCTGTTGAATGTGTGCATGCTTTCTGATAACCATTTAGTAATTCATTCTGTTGACACTGACTTGGTCACAGATGGAAACAGTCCCTAGGCCACTCTACCAAGCAAGTTAGCAAGCACTGTAGTAAAGCACAAAGAATAAAGCATACAGAGTAAAGCATATATTAGTCAAATGTTGGTTTATTGTTTCTTGAGTAAATATGGACATCCACACTGCAAATGCCTACAGAGTACTTTGAAGTTACCATAACAGAAATGTTGTCACAGAACAAATTGTTTTACAATTATACTGAAAATATTTAAGACAAAAACACATTAGCACTTCTAACACACAGAATTCATAACAACATTCATTATATTCATATTAAGTTTAATGACACTGGATTTTAATATCCTCCTAACTACAGAACTTACCATAGGAATAGCAGTGGGAATTGTTTGTTTTACATGCATAATTATTATATAAAACAAAACATAATCAATTATGTATAATATGACATTTTACTTGCTTTTCAATGCTAATAATTTCAAAGTAAAGTCTTACCCTCAGGATAGTGTATTTCATTCTCAGCAGACAACATTCACATATTTCCTTCACACTGTCAGGTAGCCATAGCTTTATAATGATGCATAAAGGCACTTCTGGTTCATATCTCACTTATTTCTTTCTCATCTACCTTTCCCACAAAAGTTCAAGATAAGCAATCCTTCCCCAAGTGATCAAAAAGATTGCATACCCCTAAAATATGAATCATACGCACACACACACACACACACACACACACACACACACACACACACACACAAATATATATCTGTGTGTGTGTGTGTGTGTGTGTGTGTGTGTGTGTGTGTGCCTATTATATATATCTTCTTCTTTCGGCTGCTCCCGTTAGGAGTTGCCACAGCAGTTCAACTGTTTCCATTTCTTCCTTTCCTCTACATCTTGCTCTGTCACACCAACCGCCTGCATGTTCTCTCTCACCACATCCATAAACCTTATCTTAGGCCTTCCTCTTTTCCTGTTACCTGGCAGCTTCATCCTTAGCATCTTTTTCCCAATATACTCTGCATCCCTCCTCAGCACATGTCCAAACCAACATAATCTTGCCTTTCTGGCTTTGTCTCCAAACCTTCCAACCTGGGCTGACCCTTTCATATACTTATTCCTAAGCCTGTCCATCCTCGTCACACCCAGTGCAAATCTTAACATCTTCAACTCTGCCACGTCAAGCTCTGACTCCTGCCTTTTTGTCAATGCCACTGTCTCCAACCTGTATAACATAGCTGGTCTCACTACCCTCTTGTAGACCTTCCCTTTCACTCTTACTGGTACTTGTCTGTCACAAATCACTCCTGACACTCTTCTCCACACACTCCATCCTGCCTGCACTCTCTTCTTCACCTCTCTTCCACACTCACCATTATTCTGAACTGTTGATCCCAAGTACTTAAACTCATTCACCTTCACCACCTCTACTCCCTGCATCCTCACCATTCCTCTGTCCTCCCTCTCATTCACACACATATATTCTGTCTTAGTCCTGCTGACCTTCATTCCTCTTCTCTCTAGAGCATATCTCCACTTCTCCAGGGTCGCCTCCACCTGTTCCCTACTCTCACTACAGATCACAATGTCATCTGCATACATCATAGTCCACGGGGACTCCTGTCTGATCTCATCTGTCAACCTGTCCATCACCATTGCAAATAAGAAAGGGCTCGGAGCTTATCCTTGATGTAATCCCACCTCTACCTTAAACGCATCTGTCACTCCCACCGCAGACCTTACTGCTGTCATACTACCCTCGTACATATCCTGTACCACTCTTACATACCTCTGACACTCCCGACTTCCTCATACAATACCACAACTCCTCTCTAGGCACCCTGTCATATGCTTTCTCTAAATCCACAAAGACACAATGCAACTCCTTCTGATCTTCTCTGTACTTCTCTATCAACACTCTCAGAGCAAACATCACATCTGTAGTGCTCTTTCCTGGCATGAAACCATACTGCTGATCACTAATCATCACCTCCCTTCTTAACCTAGCTTCCACTACTCTTTCCCATAACTTCATGCTGTGACTGATCAGTTTAATCCCTCTGTAGTTACTACAGCTCTGCACATCACCCTTATTCTTAAAAATTGGTGCCAAAACACTTTTTCTCCATTCCTTAGGCATCTTCTCACTTTCCAAGATTTCATTAAACAATCTAATATATATATATATATATATATATATATATATATATATATGTGTGTGTGTGTGTGTGTGTGTGTGTGTGTGTGTGTGTGTGTGTGTGTGTGTGTGTGTGTGTGTGTGTGTGTGTGTGTGTGTCTATATACACACACACACACACACACACACACACTCATTGTTCAGGTAGTGAAGGTGGTACAATAGTACAACAGTTAGCACTATTGTCTCACAGAACATACCGGACAAACTGGAAAAACTAGAAAACGCTGTAAGAACTCACCAAACACTCCGAAGCCCAAGTCTCAATTCCACTGAGAATGCAAAGTCCAACACAGTATAAATATAAATACAAATTTATTTTAAGCCATTAAAACAATACACTTTTCGTCGGCTAACAATCCAACTTCTTCAGAAAGAACAAACAAGCAAACAGTGCCTCCCTTTCACTGAGAACATTTAAACAGTTCACTAATTGAGAATAGCAAGTCAAATGGTTTGACCTCTTCTGAATTAAAGTCCCAGCACTAGAAAAAGCACTGGGGAAACAATGAACAACTAAATGCTCATGTAATGATAGTACAATACCAAAATGTTAAAGCCATATTACTTACAAAGCAGGTTACCAAATGGGACAGTGTGTACATACACACAAGACAAATCTAAGGCATGTAAATAAATACAAATTTGGTTTTAGTCATGAAAAAGAATATCTACAAAGGTTTAAAACATAAAATACAGACAGCGTTGTGAGCCCCCACTGCCAAGTTTGAAAACTGAAGAAATTTTGCTAAGACTTTAAAAAGATTTTAAAAATCAAAACACACTGCCTGTTGTTTAGATGGCCCGCAGGGCCGAATAGCCTCCCACCAGAAATGGTGGAAAAGGACCTTCTCCTTTGAGAATCTGAAGTAAGGCAGCTGTGTCCATAAAACGTAGAGAGTGTTATTGTTACTGTTTCACCCGACGTATGCATACCCCCCCCCCTTGTTTTTTCATATGTTCCCTTACTAAGTCCTATGAACCCACCTGAGTGTGTGGTCTGGGCTTATATTTTGGCCATAAGTTGGAAACTGGGATCCTGCTGTTAAATAAAAATGAAATGACAATATAAAAATATGAAAATATAATAACTCAATTGACGTGGCCATGTAAAGCCTCAGATGATGTTTGTAAATAATGTGGGAAGAAATAGCCAGGGAATTGTTATGGCTAGGCTTGTATAGGCCCTAGGGCTGATAGCCTAGTACCAACCTATGAACCTATGAACCTATGAACCTATAATTTAAAGGAGTAAAAAAACTGACTATTAATAATGAATGAATCTAAAAGACATATTAAAACCCATCCAATGTGGAATGGTGTTGCTACAGGTCATCTCTTGAGCCTCTTTAACTTCAGTAAGTAAGCCAGGTTCAGAGAACCATTTAGGCCGGGCACATGACATGCATCCAGCCTTAATTGCCACCACAGTTCCCTACTTTCTGAATACAAGGGAGTGTGGCCTCCCCTTGGATTGGAACTAACCTGATCTATAACACTGAATGTGAAACTGTGGCCTAAGTTTTCCATGGCATGTTTGGCTAGAGCATTGTCCATTTTACCTTTTCTGATAGCATACAGGTGTTCATATATACGATCTTGTAGTCTTCTGTCTGTCTTGCCTACATAAAAAGCAGGACAGCAAACACACTAGGCTAAGTACACTACCTGTGTACTATTACAGTTGAATTTACCTGCCAAGTGGAAGACTACCTCATTGATGGAAAACCTTGACCCTGTTTTTATGTAACCACAATATCGGCACATGGAGCATTTGTACATGCCCGATCTGTTACTGTGGGTCTTAGGTTTTCTTTCCAGTATATCCTTGATATTCAAACCTCTCCTGTAAACTACCCTAGGAGAGTCTACAAACACCTTGCGTGTGGACTCATCCTGCAGGATTAAGGGCCATTTCTTCATAACTGTTGTAAAAATGGCTCTGGCATCCATAGTGTAAGTTATAATCAAACTTTGGAATGAGTAAGGTGCCTTTTCTATACTCCCTGATCGGGTTGTCATATTTCCACCCCCCTGACTAAGGATAGGTTCATAAAAAACTGAAAATCTCTTAGATTGGACCTCTTCCACTAGGTCTGAAACTAAGTCATGTGGGTATCCTCTGCTGATAAAGAGGTCGGCCATAAAGTTACATTCCACTAAAAAATCAGGGTCTCTAGATATCATCCGTGCTGCCTGTACAAGTTGGCCTTTAAGAATAGACCTTTTTTGTTTGTATGGGTGGAAACTGTCAAAATTAATGTAGCTATTAGAGAAGGTGTCTTTTCTATGTATTTTGGCTACGTAGCCCGTAGAAATCAGATCCTTCCTTAAATCCACATCTAAGTAGATGATACTATCCTTAGATGTTTATGTGTGTGTGTGTGTGTGTGTGTGTGTGTGTGTGTGTGTGTGTGTGTGTGTGTATATATATATCTACACACACACACACACACACACACACACACACACACACACACACACACACACACACACACACACATAAACTCATTGTTCAGGTAGTGGAGGTGGTACAATAGTACAACAGTTAGCGCTATTGTCTCACAGAACATAATTCCCCAGTCCAGATCTTGTCTGTGATGCCTTCTGTGCAGAATCTACATGTTATCCTTGTAATTGTGTACATTTTTTGTGAAGTGTTTGAGCTCCCTACCCACATGTCTTAAAGGCATGCTGCAGGTGAATTTATGTTCCTTTAATTTGCCCTTGCTTGTGTGTAACATGCATACATGAATGAGTGTGAGTCCTGTGATATTCTGGTGTCCTGTCTAGGATTGCTTTCTATTCCTTGCACCTAAAGAGATCTGGAATAGTCTGCCTCCCCCACAGACCGGAACTAAGTTAAGTGAGTAATCAGGAAAAGAATAAATAAATTTAAAAAATCATGATGTGAGATTCATAAAGATGTAAATACATACAAGCAAGTAAGAGCTCATAAAACAACATTAATTACACACATGTAAACAAATGTAGCACATACTATTAGCTAAAAAAGAAAAATGCTATAATAGCAATGATCACAGAAGAAATCTAAATTATGCCATTATCAACAACCACACAGCTCATGGTCAACATAAATGTGTATATCCGTTAACATGCTGGAAGTTACCACAGTCTTTAAAAAATCAAAAATGGGTAGAAAACCTCAAATGGTGCAATAATCTGGCAAAGAAGTACAGAAGACTTGTGCTGAATGTTGAAACTGTATGTCTATCCCGGACAGAGAAGCACACTATGTCATGGCATAACTTGCACAATAAATGTTTTTACAAAAGCATTGAAACATCTACTGTGCTTTGATTAGCTGGATGGCTTCTTGACTGATTTCTTCAGCAAGAATCAATAATGTGACTGGTACCCATGGCTTCACCAGATAATCATTGGACTTTTGTGGATTGTAATTTTTGACCCCCAAGAACCAAGGGCAGGAAGGTTTCCAGCACATCCACCGAACAACTAAACCAGGAGAGCATGATTCTGTGTTTTTGTTTGCGAGCTTAGGATACATGGGTAGAGAATATTATATGCAAATTAATCCCAGTGCTAGGCCACAGATACATGCTCCCAGAAAAGAAGCATTAGCTCTCATACATAAGGCTGAACAAGAACTGAACAGAATGAAAACTATGTGCCATTAATATCAGAGCTAGCAGATCGGGCAAATAGTATGGATACTGTGTTAAAGAAATGCAATATTCAAATATGTCTTGGAATCCGAGATCTAAATAAAGTGATAGGATCATAGGTAGGTACTAGGCTATCTGCCCGAGGGCATTTATAAGCCTAGCCAGAGTGAGTCGGCTATCACCACCCCATTGATTCATTAACTGATCCTCTGTCAAGCAGAGCCAATGAAGTGATCCCGGTGTGTATTTTCTGTTACCCATCCACTCATCAAAGTTTCTCTTGAAGAGTGTTAGTGAGGGGCTCTGCCTAATGTAGTTTGGAATTTTGTTCCAAAGCATGGGGAGTCTCTGTGACAGGAATCTATCCCTCCAGCATGTTCTATTTATTGTTGTGGTGAGGTTTAGCTCACTTGAGCATGTGGCTTGCAGTGACTTGGATTTCTTTAGGTGGAGCATGTCCATCAATTCTGAGTTGGACATGCTTTTGTAAGTCAAGCAGAAATCACCTCTGAGTAAGCAATATGCCACTGAGTACAGCCGGAGTTGTTTCAGTCGGGCTGCATAGGACATATGTTTGAGGCCAGTAATCCTCTTGATGAGGTACTTTTGTGGTCTCTCCAGCTGTTGGAAGTGTCTTGTGAGGTACATCCCAAATGGGGCATTGTCCTCTATGATGGGTCTGATGAGTGACGAGTAGAGGGGCACTATATCCTCTTTATTTCTAGATGCGAACCCTTTAGTAATTAGATGGGCCACATAGAAGGATTTCCTAACTACTTTAGAAATATGATTGTCAAAGGAGAGATTACAATCTACCTGGGTCCCCAGATCTCTTATTACCTCTTCTGTATTAAGGTGGCTGCCACCTATGTAGTGATTCGTGGGTGTTTTGTTTTTCCCAAACGTGATGACTATGCATTTTGTGGCATTTAGCTTTAGGCCATGACTTTGACACCAGGTGTCCATCTCAGTAAGGCCCTTTTGGAGGATGTCCGTTTCAGCTGGAGAGTCAATTATGGCTCCCAGTTTGCAGTCATCGGTGAACTTGGTTAGCCATAGTCCTCCTGTGTTTGCCTGTACTTCTGAGAAGTATATGCTGAACAGTCAGGGTCCCAGGACAGACCCTTGTGGGACACCACTTGTGACTGGTTTAGAGTCGGACCTGGAGCCCGCTATTCTTACCTTGTGAGTTCTGTCTGTAAGCCAGTTGGCAACCCATCTCGTGACGTATGGGGTTTATGTTCAGGCTGGTGAGTTTTTCTGTAATACCTGAGTGGAGAATGGTGGCAAAACCCTTGGGGAGGTCAAGGTAGGCTGTGTGAACAAACATTCCCTTTTCTATGGCCTTGGTGACTGTCTCGAAGAAGTCAACCAGGTTTAGTAGGCATGATCTACCTCTAACAAAGCCGAACTAGGTCGGGTCAGGTGTTTGGAGGTTCCCAATGTCTTTGTTAATGAGTTCCATGATGATGTGCTCTATAGCCTTGCAGACCAGGCTAGTCAGGCTTGGCTTATGAGGCAATAGTTACCAGGGTCAGTTGTGGCCCCTCCCTTGTGGAGTGGAATAACCATTGCTATGTGCCATTCTACGGGCACGTAGCCTGTGGAGAGGCTGATGTTGAACAGCGTGTTTAGGTGGGGGGGGTTAGTTCGTTCTGTAGTTCATGCAAGACGCAGCCTGAGACACCATCTGGCCCCATTGACGCTGTGTTTTTGGCTTTTGAAAGGGCTATTTTCACCTGTGCATCTGTGATTTCCGGGACACTACACTTTTCCAGTATTGTTTAGGGCCCTTTGCGGGGTGAGTGGGGGGTAAAGTTTGCATTGAATCTATCTGCCAGGATGTTGGCAATATCAGTAGGTTCAGTATATTTTGTGCTATTTTGCACTAGTTCAGTGCATATCTGCGAGTTGCCACTTAGATTCTTAACATAGCTAAAGAAGGCTTTGTGGTTATCTTTTGAATCCTAGGCTATTTTTCTTTCGAAGTTAGCCTTGGATGATTTTATGAGGGACCTTAGTTTCTTACTGATACTGATAAGGATGTCTTTCCTTCTTGGGATTTGCTTTTTTTCTGAACTTGTTTCCTCTTTCTATATTATAGCCTGTTTATGGTAGGGGTCCACCAGACTGGTTTCCTTCTCTTAGAGGAGTGAGTCTTGGTTTTGCTAGGGATGGCATGATTCATGCATCCTTGTAGGTGCTCATAGAGTGCATTTGTAAAGGTTTCTGCATCTTGGGCAGCATTATCCTTTAGCGTGGGGACTGTGAAACTTACCGCCTCTGTCTTTAGTAAGGTGAAGTTTGCTTTAGAAAAGTTTTTTACTGTGGTTTCCTTAGTTGGGGGTGGTGGTGGGGTGTGGACATCCAGAGTGATTAGTTTATGGTCTGATCTAACCAGTGACGGGAACACCTGTCGCCCATGTTTGTGATGACCAGGTACAATATGTTTTCGCCTCTGTTGGGGAGTTTACCGGCTGATCCAGGGCATTTGAGTTGATGAATTCCAGGAAGAGCTGGGCCTGGGAGCTTGTACTCAAGTAGTTTTCCCAGTTAATGGAAGGGTAATTGAAATTGCCCAATATCAGGGTGCTTGGTAGGAGCTTCATGTTTTCCAGTGTCTCCAGAAAGGTGGAGTGGTGGTCCTGGGTCATGGACGGTGATCTGTAGCAGGCCACAATTTGCATTGCAGATTTGCCCGATGTTAGTTGCACATGGATGATCTCAGAGGTATCATGCTGCGCCACTAACCTGGAGGTGTAGGTATCCTTGATGAATATGGATACACCCCCTCCTTTTGTGTTCCGGTTCATGTTCTGTGGCCGAAACGTGTGGTATGAGTTGTAGCCTGGTAGTGTTGGGGTGCTCTCTGGAGCCTTGAACCAGGTTTCAGTTACTGAACAGATATCAACATTCTCCATACTGAGGAGTGCTTTGAGCACGTGCATTTTGAGATTTAAACTCCTGGCGTTGAGTAGCATAACCCTCAGTTTTTTGTTAATTGTGCTGTTTACGAAGGTGGGTTTGACTTTTGAGCCTTGCCTAAAATGGCACTATGGGGGCAGCAAGAGCCTTGGCCAGTATTCGAAAGCCTAGGGATGACAGGTGCAAGCTGTCTCTTGCGAAGCAATGCGGCTTGTCAAGCATGTCATCCCTGGCTGACAGACACTGGATCCCCTTTGAATGACACCAGAAACTTAGCCAGTTGTTGAAATTGATCATTTTCTCTTTATACTGAGGTATCATTTCTGGTGAGGGCAGGATGCTGCTCAGAGTCAGGGTCATACCAGCCTGGGCTACATGATCAGAGAGCTCTTCCATGTCTCTTTTCATGTAGTCCAGGGAGGTATGTCTCAGGTCATTCACACCAACATGAACAATGACAGAGTCATATTTTTACTTGTTCTGGAGTGACCTGAGTGCTTGTGTTATGTGGTGGATTCTGGCTCCCGACAGGCAGCTAACAGTAACCTTCTGCTTGTCTAGCCTAGTGAGTGGGGCATCAGTGTGCCTGACTATGGAGTCACCTATTACTAGTGTGTTAGGTATGTTATTTCGCCTTAAGGGCTGTGATTGTGCAGCACACTGATTTTGAGTTTTATGTGTTGTCTGGTTTGTGACTGTAGGTGCAGATTGTTTGGGTGTCTGCTTTGCAGGTCTCTGATGCCTTTGCAGGTTCTTATTTAGAGCCTCCGGGTATGATTTTGTGTATTTATGTGTATTTTTTGCCAGTACTGGTTTAGTAGGTCTATGTGTGGCTGGAGGTGTGGTGCAAGTGCTAACCTTCACCTCTTGACTGTCTGTTCCAGTCTTGGGTGGAGACAGCTTAGCCTCCAGTTTGGCTGCATAATTGCATCTCTTGCATATGTTAGTGTTTTGTGGTAGGAGGAGAGGGTTGTCTGTGTACATGAGGCAGTTGTAACATTGCCTCAGGATACCCAGATTCACCAGCTGGACTGCAGAGTATACCTGAAATTGCCCTTTGGTCAAGCATGAATAGTAGGGTGAGCTGCTTAGTCACTTGGTTGGTGCTGGGCAATCAAGTGTCATGGTATATTAGTGTTTGCTATTAGGTCTGAGCAAGTGCTGGGCTGTAGGATGCTTTTTGAGTGCTTAGGTTGAGAGTTAGACTAGTTTCAAGGGACAAACTGAAGAGGAGACTTAGTGGAGCCGGGAATAATTTAACCCTAGCTAACCGGCGCTGCCCGGCGTGCAAAACCGTGCAAACATGGGTTTCATAGCAGGGAAATGAAAGAGATAGAAATTAGCCCAAAATGTCCAATAAACTACTAACTTCTGGGCTGGAACCACTCCTCCAAGGGTAGATAGACTGCTCAAAACTCCCCTCTCTCACAGGTGAACAGAAAAACTTCCTTCTATCCAAGTAAGGTATGGGCAACTCAGAAACTTGTAACACAGCCCTGAATTCAGCACTAGCACTCTACTAACTTAGAAAGGCGGAAAACAAGGAATTTTTTTTGTTTTTTGTTTTTTTTTTTTTGAAAAGATAAGGCAAAAACAGTAAAAAATACACTTAAAACAGCTTTAAACGACTACAAATGATCAGAAAAGGCTATCGCACTTTAGAGTGTAGCCTACAACAGTTAAACAAGTTATTTAAACAAAAAATGACTTTTTAAAAGTGCAGGTAGTCAAATAAGTACAATATGTGAAAAAAAAACAAGCTTTTAAATCACAATAAATGCTGGAAAAGCGGCGTTTAGGCGGAAAACAGTTAAGTACAGCAAGAAAGTACAGAAAACTGATACTTAATCACTCCAAAGTCTCTCTTCTAAGCTAGAAGGCTTGTATCAGTTTAAGGCTTTCTAGTGCTTCCCAGTAGGTTAGTTAAAGGAAAGATGGGAAACAAGCGCAGATGTGGTCTTTTAAACCATAAAGTTGAAAGAGATGGACAAAATGTCCAAATGGTCAATAAACTACAATTTCTGGGCCAAGAACCACTCCTCTTGTGGTAGACATGCTACCTAGTGCTTACCACTTCCACTGATAAGCTAGAAGGCTTTCCTCCAACACAGAAAGGCTTGTGGGGCTCAGAAGCTTACCAACAGTCCTGGATACAGCAACTTTGTATCTGGACTAGGTTAGTTACAAGAAAGGTGGGAAACAAGCGCAAGTGTGGCTTTTAAACCAGAACGTTGAAAGAGATGGAAAAAAACTGCCCAAACTGCCAATAGCTACAATTTCTGGACCAGGAACCACTCCTCTTGTGGTAGATAGGCTACCTAATGCTTACCACTCCCACTGATAAGCTAGAAGGCTTACCTCCAACACAGAAAGGCTTGGGGGGCTCAGAAGCTTACCAACAGTCCTGGATACAGCAACTCTGTAACCAGACTAGGCTAGTTATAGGAAAGGCGGGAAAGAGGCGCAAGTGTGGCTTTCAAACCAGAAAGTTGAAAGAGATGGAAAAAAAACTGCTCAAACAACCAATAGCTACAATTTCTGGGCCACCGACCACTCCTCTTGTGGTAGATAGGCTACCTAATACTTACCACTCCCACTGATAAGCTAGAAGGCTTCCCTCCAACATGGAAAGGCTTGGGGGCTCAGTAGCTTACAAAGAGTCCTGGATACAGCAAATCTGTACCCGGACTAGACTAGTAACAGGAAAGACAGGAAACAAGCGCAAACACAGGCTTTTAAATCAGAAGGTTGAAAGAGATGGAAAAGCTTCCCAAACAGCCAATAAACTATAATTTCTTGGCCAGAAACCACTCCACCTGTGGTAGATAGGTTACCTAGTGCTTACCACTCCCTCTGATAAGCTAGAAGGCTTCTCTCCAACACAGAAGGGCTTGTGGGGCTCAGAAGCTTACCAACAGTCCTGGATACAGCAAATCTGTACCTGGACTACACTAGTTACAGGAAAGGCGGGGACCAAATGCAAACACGGGCTTTTAATACAGAAAGTAGAAAGAAATGGAAAAACTGCCCAAACGGCCAATGAACTACAATTTTTGGGCCAAAACCCACTCTTCCTGTGGTAGATAGGCTACCTAGTGCTTACCACTCCCACTGATAAGCTAGAAGGCTTCCCTCCAATGCAGAAAGGCTTGGGGGGCTCAGAAGCTTACCAACAGTCCTGGATATAGCAAGTCTGTATCTGGACTAGACTAGTTACAGGAAAGGCAGGAAACAAGCTTAGAATTTTTTTTTTAACAGACAAGCAGCTAAAACAGCAGTAAATACAATTCAAATTGCAGTGTAGGCTAGCACACTTGAGTGTGTAGCAATATTACGGCAAATACAGTTTAAATAAATGCAATTAAATTAACAAATGACTAAAAAACAAGTGCAGAAGGCAGTAAATTAGAAGGCTACTGATAAGCAGTAATAAGTCCAGAGTAAGAGCGACTGAACAGATAACAGCACGCAGAACAGCAACTTAAGACAGTTACAGTAAGACCAGCTGAAAAAAATATGCATATATTTTATTTATTTATTTTATCATTTTTTTTTTGATTAAAAGAAAACATTGCTCCTTGCTTAATGTCAAAGAAGTGGTCTCAAGAAAGCAAAGTGCTAAGTTCATTTTTCCAATATTATATCCCAAAACAATGTTTTTGATAGATAAATCAAGATGAAGCAAATTCCTAAGTATGTACATTTAAATTATCATTAGAAAGCTACAGTTTTCTTAGTCTTCCATTTTATATATTTCCAGCACCATATGAATTGCAAAGATCTGCTGTTCAGGTAACTGAATGTTTGGGTGGTGTTTTAAATGTAACTAATCATTTGTTGGTATGGTCAGACACAAGAGCAACACCTGTTAAATAGAGTAAGACAAATACATTCAAGCCAACTAAGATCAAACTCAATCAAAATGATGAGTAGGACATGCATGGGTCAAATATTAATGTCAGTGGGTCTAAAACCTGAGCCAGAGAAAATCCAAACAGTTATGCAAATGACAAGGCTAGAAGAGAAACAAGCATAATAGAGGTTTCTAGGAATGATACATTTTGCAAAGTTTGTTCCTAATATGTCTAACTATTACTTTAAGAAAGCTGTTACAGCAATATGCTGCATAAGAATGAGACTATTGCAAAACAGTTTATAAAGGGAGTTTTGAGATGCTCAAGAAACTAGTTAAAGATTCTGACATTAAATTTATTTGTCCAAGTGTTCATGGTATTTAATACCATGACAGTAATTCCTAAATCAGAACATAGTTCAATTTCATGAATTCAGTATCAATTCAGTCCTTGATATTTAAAAAAAAAATGTCCTGCTCAGCAGCCGCAATATATGCAGACGTGCTTACTTCTGCAGTTCATATGGGGTTGCCTGTATTAATAGTATATCCGGAAATGCTTTGATTTTTTTTAACAACCAGCTGCTCACAGAGATACAACATTGCTTGAGTTTTGCTTGCATGTCTTAGTATTTTATTATTTTAAGTCTCTCAGTACCTAGAACATTATAGTTACTAAATGTGGGTACTTATTTGATTAATATTGGTTTTGTTCTCTCTTTCCCTATAGTAACTGGCAGAAGCATAGGGTAGGGTGAAAGGAGCAGCTGTCCCAAGTGCAAGGTGTTAGGAAGTACGATCAGCACATCCAATTTTTTAAGCTCCTCACATAAAGGGAGAAGGAGCTTGCCAGAGTGGAGCTTCTCAAACTAGCATCGAGAGGCGTAAGACTGGGGAGCACCAACAGGCATCAAATGGGCCAAATACAACTGAGGTATCTGGCCTTCATGCTTCTTTCTTTACATTTAGTATTACATGATCCCACATAATCAGTCTCATCTTTTTAGTAATTCTTTATGGCTCATGTTTCCCATACTTATTAGCTACCTGTGAACTGTAATATTTATAACAGTGTCCAGTATATAATATTGTCTTTCTCTGTATAGACACACTGATAAATGTATCACACCTAGTCACAAAGTGTTCAACTACTTCCAGTTCTGTATAACGGAATCTGCATTTGTCAACATCTCACAAAGATTTTGTGAACAGACTGTATACCATGCACAGATTTGAGTTGCCATATTAGCCTTTAATGTTTCAGTTTAAGTTCACATCTTCGTATCCTTCACAATTCAAAACTCAGTCAGAGTGAGACTTTTCAACAATTATCTATATTTACCTCTATAACTGTGGCTTCTTTTCTTTTCTTTTCTTTTGGTCATGACATTTATATTCTTTCTGTTGCTTCTTATCTTTTTCCCTTGCTACCTTTTTCTCCTGTTCATGGCTATCTTTCATACTCCCTCCCAAACGCTTCAGCTAATCTCAGCAAGTATGTCACCATACATATATTTTCTTCATGGTTCAGAACATTCATTATATTTGGATATTTAAAACCTTCCTACTAAAATATTATGATGTGAGTAAGCCATTTATCTTTTAAGCAGATGCCACTTAAAATGGTATAAGAGCTGTGGTTTTACTAGATAACACACCAGTTGCCTATTGGTCAAGACTGTTTACCGACACTCGGAGGAAATATGCTCATGTAAAAAATGATATTTTAGTGGTAGTAGATTTCTGTCATAAAGAGGTTTAATTGAAAAGACAGAACAAACACAAAGCATCTTCATAAAGCCCTTGCATGAAGCATCGGCTGCACTGGGTAATGTACCTGAGTTTCTTGGTAGTCTTTTTGGCTGTAAGCTTAGAAAGAAGCTATGAACCTATGAAATTGTAAAGGATGGTACTTAGCCTTCAGAAGTATGACTAAAAAGCAAAATACAGACTAAGAAAAGAACTACATATATCAGTTTAGCTACTTTTACTACATTACTAGTGATAGAAAATCAAAAGAAAGAGAAGGAATCAGTAAAAAGAAATTAACAGAGGCAGGAAAGCTACTATGAAGGACACTGTCTTAAGACTTATAGGTTGGAGCAAAGTATGAATTCAGATGCCATGAGAAAGTTTTTTATAAGTTTATGGGAGAGCACTAGGATTTCATCTAAGTCATGTCATGCTACCCACTTGTCATCTAGCTTTGTTATCTCATGGGTGCTTAACTATCCTTGCCATAATTTTATGTAAATAATTTTCATTTGCAAATAATTAATTGTTATTTATTTAACATTTTGTTAAATGGAGAGCACTGATCACATATGACCTATTTCAGTCTCAGCCTGGGGAAATAGGAATTAGACTGCAAAGGAAGTAACATTAATATGCAAGTGAAAGTGCAACTAGATTAGAATCCACAGCAACAATATACAGTTATCATGGTGAAACATAACATGGCAAAGCATGACATAAATAGTAAGTACTATATATAGAAAGCAATGCAATTCTTCACAATGTTAAAATAGGTTCTACTATGAAAGTCAGACTTCCTGAAGGTCAACAAGTCAACAGAATGAAAAAAAGTGCCTGAAACAGAATGGCGAAAAAATCAATTTTAATTGTTTCTAATGTGGAGGCAAGCCCTCTAAATCCCCCCTACCTCCAATCTTATATATATATATATATATATATATATATATATATATATATATATATATATATATATATATATATATATCTCAAAGAAGGGGAAAATATCCCAACGGAAGTGAATCATTGCCAGCACACAGACAGAAAATGTACCAGCAATGATGTCATATGGAAAACAGCATTCAGCATTATCCTTTTCAGCTTTTTTTTTCATTTCTTCTACTGACGTTCAAGCAATTTTACCTTCAGTAACTGTAGCAGAGTCTTTAATATATTCCAGATGTAAGGAAAGGAGTGACAAAAGTTCTTTGGTAAGTGTGTGAAAGTATGGGTGAGAGAAAGGTAATTATGGATTGAGGTGAGCAGAAAGAAATGAGAAAAGTGTAGTAAGCCTTTAATTGTGGTAGGAGAGATGGAAGGGGGAAATGTTCATACCCAGAAACTGACGTTTTTCATAAAACAGCTGAACCAAGACACTTTGCACTTTGAGGAGAAGAAGGTAAGCTGTGCAGATGAAATCTGCGTAAAAGACAAATCCATCCAAGTTAAACAAACAGGCAGAGACAAACAAGAAGCATGACAAGCAGTCATGTCACCAGGAAATAGAGACTATGAGAGCTGTGGTTGTCAAGAGCTGCAGAACCACACTCCTGAAGTCCTGACTCAGCTTATACCTTAGTTCAGCAACAACTGTCTCCTAAAGACCAAAAGTCCTGTGTAAATAGTCCTGTCAGATATTACAAAAAGGGAAGATGGTGGAAGAAATCAAAGGGATGTTTGGTCTGTTTTCAGAGCTAAAAGTAAATCTATGATCTGGAAGTTTCAGTTCTGAATATGTCTTGTGAATATCTACAAAGTTTCAGTTTAATGTAAATAGTTCAATATGTATGTAGTATATAGTTATGCTTATTTTTATTTAATCTATGTTGAAATGCATGCTGTCACATATATATATATATATATATATATATATATATATATATATATATATATATATGAGGAAATATATATGAGAAATATAAAATTAATGCTAGTGAGCTAGCCACAAAAAGTTGCATGTCATATGGTGCACTTATTTTTTTCAGGAATCTCATTTGAGTCTTAAAGAGATTGAATATACCTCTCAACAAAATTTCAGACTACATCCTGTGTCTCTGCTTTATTTATTTACAAGCCAAGCTACTCTGTATAGCCAAAGTGCCCAACAAGATGTGAGAGAATGGCTGGAGGTATGCAGCACTGTTGGAGTGCCATGATACTTACATCTAATAAATAAGTAATCTGTATGAGGAATTTACCCAAGGCATTTACACAAGGTCTTTCATTACATATGTGTGTCACAGTCATCATCATCATCACCATCAACTCCATTTTTCCCCCATTTTCTACATGGGGTCAGGGTGTCATGTCAACTGTCACCATCGCTGTGTCTTGATTCAGTGCCACTCTCCTACCTTCTTCTCCAGTCATTCCTGACTATTGCAGGTCTCGTCTCACACAATCCATCCATCTCTTTGCTGGATGCCCTCTTTTGTGTTGTCTTCCTGTCTGTCCCAAATCTGTTTCACCAGACTGTCTGTTGCTTTTCTGCACATGTATCCCAACCAACATAATCTATTCTCTTTGACCTTTTCTGCAACTGGAGCTACTGTGGCTTTTGTTCTGGTGTCCTCATTTCTTCATCTGTCCCACAGTTTGTGCCCTACCACCCAACTCAGGTGTTTCAACTCCATGACCTCTATCTTCCTCATCTGCTCTGCCCATGTTTCTCTATCATACAGTAGTACTGGTCTCCTCACTGTTTTGCATACCCCACTTTTCAGTATCTCTCTGACATTCTTCTGTCATATACCCCTGCATTCTGTTCCAGTTGGCTACAGGCTCCCTGATTCTAACTTTGACCTCCTCATTCAGACTTTCCTTCTCTGGAACCACCCTTCCCAGATATTTGAAGCTGTTAACCTGTTCCATTATTTTCCCTTCTATCTCACACCTCAGCTTCTTCTGATTCCTGCCCAGTTGCTCCCATTGCAACTATCTTATCTGTACTCAGTTTCATCTCATGTGCCTTCAGTTTTGCAACCCATTTCTCTATCCTTTGCTGAAGTTCTTACTCATAGTCTGCATGCAATGCCACATTGCTTTCAGAAAATTTGTTGATCCAAGCTGTTTGTGAATGCAGTCCATCACCAATATGAACAGCACTGGGTAAAGAGCTGAAGCCTGATGCACACCTAGTTCCACTTAGTACTCCAGTATGAGAGTAAACGCCGTCGTCCATACTAGAGTAATTGGGTCTATGTACATAGCCTGCACTGATTCTACCAATGTTTCTGGGGCTTCAGGCCACCACATGACTGCCCAAATTAGCATTTTTGGGACCTTGTCACATGCTTTCCCCAAGTCTAGGAATGTCCAGTTGGACTCTTTCCTCATCTCTAGTTTCTTTTCAACTATCTGCCTCACTGCGAACATCGGGTTGGTTCTGTTGCATCTTGATCAGAATCTGAACTGCTTATCTCCCATCTTACTTTTTAGTGCCTGGCATATTCATTTATCAGTCACCCTGTCCAGAACTTTCAAGCAGTGTGACATGAGTTTGATACATCTGTACTGCCCCAGTTGTGGATATATTCTCTGTTCTCAGACACAGCTTATTCTCCAGTCATCTGAGGTATGACTTTCTCTCCATACTGTTATGAGTGCTCTTAGGAGACATTTCTCCCCTATCTCACCCAACATCTTGATCATATCTGCTGTGACCTTACAAATCATACTAATTACAGGAATGAAGCAGTACTGCAGGAAAGAGGCAACAAAGAGCACACCCACACTAACACATACATTCTTTATTTCCTAGACAATGCTGCATACCCATTGCACTCATGGAAGATGGTCCCTATCCAGTGTCCTGAATGGTTAGACGAGAAGAGGTGCAAATGAGCTCAGATACAGACATACGAAGTAATAAAACATGCATTTATCATCCCAAAGGGATGCCTAAATATGTCAGGAGATGTAACCCAGTAGTCATGAAAAAAGGCAGCATGTATGTTCCTGGTCTATGCTATATTGCACAACATGTGTCTGCAATGAAGACTGGTTTCTGGACAAGATGCCCATAGGAAGGATGACCATAGTTTACAAAAGGATGAAGAAAAGAAGGATGCAGAAGAACCTGCACTGGTATGTGTCATAAAACAGGAACAACACCTCCACGCTGTGGCATTTCTACAGTTTCTAGTGGACATTGCTGTCAATGCTGTATAGTGCCATACTAATTTCTCCTAGCATGCCCAATACCACTGAGCAAACACTAATAGGATATACAAATGTGAGCCAGTGCTATAACATGGGTGAAACATTTGAAGCTGTTCAGGTTATATGGTATGTAAAGTGTACATCAAGCAGTAGATTTCTTTCAGCAAGTGTCAGACAATCAGAATATCATCATTTCTGCAATATATATATATATATATATATATATATATATATATATATATATATATATATATACACATACATACACTACTGTTTGGGAGCACAAGCACAACACGACACAACTGAGAAGCATGCATCAAGGTTGGGTGCGCTCTTATTGCCCCTGCTTGGAACAGTTGTAATGGAGGCTTCAGCATATAACCATGAACAGGTAGCAGTACCCCCATTGGAGCTTCATACAGTAAAAGCTGGTTGTGTGAATGTTACGCTATTTCCACCCAATTTGTCAAAAAAAATCCAAGATGCCAAGCAGCTACCTACTGAATATACTCCTTATTGTGACTTGTATGATGTACACTGGCATCATCTACGGTATCTGATGAGGCACACAAATCATATTCCCTCACAAACTGGGCAGACTCCAGCACAGCTCAAGTCTATTAGACAAGGGCATTCTGGAAGTCATGCCCAGGGCACTGATTGCCATAAATAGTCTGTTGCAGAAGCCCAACTGTGAGAGATACTTATGCCATATCTGATCATTCCACATCATGGAGCATCCCAAGAGTCCTCTACATGCCAAGTATGGTTGTGGCAAGGTGGTACTTGCCATGCATCAACTGCATTAAACCAGTCTGCTTCACAGAGTTACAGCAGCCTCAGAAACAGGTAGGTGATAGTCATGCCATCACACAACCCCCAGTTCATACATTTTCACAGCCAATACAATGCACACCAGTGACAAGCCTGGTGTGGCACACAGTCTGCACCATGCCTTCTCTGTCCTGTTAGTGTCTGCATCATCGCAGTAACTGACACCACTTGATGCCTGTTTGAACAGACACTGTGAGCAAAATGTAGACTGCAACAATGTACCCTCTTCCAAATCTGTGTGATTCCAGTCACCCATAAATGACTGCATGTGCAAATCAGTTAGTGCACTTTTTTTCTCTGTCATTATTGATAATGGGGTCAAGTGCAGGAGCAGGATTAAGGAACTTAGATCATCACTTGTGGCTTTGTCAGTCATAAAACCCATTCCATAAACCTATAGTAAGAGGTATTTTATATATGTACACACATATAAGGCTATACTCACTTTTGTCAAGTAACCCATAAGTCAGCCTTGCAGATGTTAATACATTGCCATGCATGTGCCAAGAAACAACCTCTGCACATTTCATTTTTAAAGTAAAAAAATAACAACAAAAACCTTGCAGTTCCTTTTGCACCCTTTATGGGGGGGGGGGACTGTGTCTCCATACCCCCTGCTAAATATATATACTAAGTCTGAGATCACTTTCTTGTTTTACTACTGTTACTCGTGTTGAATTGTATTGATGTAATGGAGCATCTATCCACTGTTCTTAATTTACCCACTGTAATTGTTTCATTTTCGTAAATTGCATCTGCGTAATGGAGCTTTTCTCCCTGGGCCTCCATTGAAAATGGGCCATTGGCACAGTCGGGATTTCCTGGTAAATAAATGTAAAATAAAAAAATAAAGATAAAAAATAAAAATAAAATTAACAAAAGCAACACCAAACACCAAAAACACAACCCTAACCTGGTAACCATTTGAAATGATAGGATCTGCTAAAATAAGTCCCAAATTATGGAGACTGGATGGCCAAAAGATCGGACTTACATGTTCTAAGTCCAAGATGCCATTTCTTAGATTTATTCCCTTTTCTCCAAGGTATGGCAATCTCAGAGTTAGTATATAAGTTCGGGGGGGGGGGGGGTTAATGATCTCCTCTCTTGTGTTTTTGGTCTTTTTTTTAGCATGCCAGCACTCTGTATTTCAAGTGCTGACATTTCAATATGGAGCCCCCTAACTCACATCTGTTAGTATATATCTACATAAAAATAACAATAGGCAAAGAAAAAAAACTTTTTCTGCAAAACAAGTTAAACACACATTACTGTAATAAAGTCTTAAAAACTAAAATATAAGTATATTAGCTGATCAGGAGCAATAAAAGGCATCCAAATAAAAAAATAACCTCCTAATGAAAGTGAAAGCGTAAGCCTTACAAACAGGAAATGAAATGGTGTTGAAATAGATAAGAAGTTAATAACACGGAGAAAAGTCTCAAGGAGTTAATACTGTATGTCAAGTTGCTGCTGTGATTTTGTGTATTGCTGGCACTTGTTTACAAATGGACTGCACAGGGGGGAGTATTCAGAAAGACATAATTCAGTGTACAATCCTACGTCTACCAGGATGGTTTAGTGCATTATCACAACAGGAACTTGACATATACTATCACAGAATGCAGTAGTACTACTGTGGTATGACAGCTGCAATAAGCACTGCAGCAGAAATGCTAGACATTGCTACATGCAATGCAGTGTTCCAGGCATGACTAATGTAAAGAAACCACGTGTTCTGCCCGGAGATACATACCATGATCAAAAAACTAGCATGATAGGGAGCTTTACACTATGACGAAAAATAGTATGACAGGGAGCTTTACACCACAATAAAAAATACCATGACAGGGTGTTATGTATCAAAAAGCAATGTGATAGGGAGCTATATAGAATCATAAAAAATAACATAATAGGGAGCTATATGCCATGATAAAAAAATAGCATGACAGAGCAATTCAATGTCAAGCTCTAATTTGTTAGTTTGAAGTGAAGACTGAACACAGAAGCTTTACAATTTACAGCAAGCCTGTTAACATTGCAGCAGGTAAGTACTGTGAGGTTTTGTGTGTGTGTGTGTGTGTGTGTGTGTGTGTGTGTGTGTGTGTGTGTGTGTGTGTGTGTGTGTGTGTGTGTGTGTGTGTGTTTAACTGTATGTCCTGCTGTCTGTGTGAATGTGCTAGTATGGCAGATGTAGTGTTTGTGTCTGTATCTATAGGAGCCTGTGCAATAGTGATGTCCTTCAAGGATGCATCTGCAGTCCTTACAAATGGGTTGTCCTGTCGTCAGGCAGCCCTTCGGTCGGCCGGATTCCAAAGTCTGGGTCTGGCCTCGGCTGGTGTCGCACTTCACCCGACGTCATAGCTGCAGTTCTTCGGTATAAAGGCATCAGCCGACGCCATTTTCCTCAGTCTTTCTTGCCGTGGCGCAAGCAGAAGCTGTTCGCAAGTGCTGGTCGGTCAGATCCAGAGATTACTACTAACGAATACTACTTCGAAGACTTCTAAAAAGCTAAGTACCCCGTTGGGGACTCTTTCTTGCCTCAGCCGATGTCAGAAAAAGTGAATAACTGTTTAACTTGTGGGAAACAAATACCTCATAAAGATTTCCACTCTTACTGCTTACCTTGTTTAGGCCCAGACCACGACGTAGCAGCTTGTTTAGCCTGTGCTTCCTTCAACCGACGAACGCTTAGGCGTCGGTCGGAGTTTGCTGAACAGTTTTTCGGCTCAGATTTTGCATACATAATGCCGTCGGATCCTCCGACTACTCAAATTGTTAAGAAACGCAAAGAAAAGGACCGACACTCGCGGTCCGTGGATTCGGCCGAAACCGCAGTTAAGCAAACCGCGAGTGTCTCGGTTTCGGCCGAAACCGAGCAAACGGTTCAATCTTCAGCCGAATCCATGACTACTACTGAGGCCCCCTCTACCCTAGTTGAATCGGCCTCTGAAGTTTTACCTACTACTGTGGTTTCACAAGATTTATCGGACACCATCCCTTTGGATGTTTCTACCCCAGCACGTGGTGCTGCTAGGCCTCCTGCAGCCATGTCTATAAAGGCCTTTGCCAGGGCTAAAGCAGCCAAAACTTCTAAGTCTGTGCCTGTTAAGCCCCCCCTCTCACAGGCCCAGCTCCAGTTCTCAAATGCTTACTCTGGCAGAGGATCTCATCTCTTTAATAAGGGGATCCCAATCTCACCCAGACAGGGCCTCTCAACCTCCAGAAAAGAGACCTAGAGTAGAGCCCCCTGAGCCAGTGTCCTCAGATGACTCTTCTGATGATACAGACAATACAGACCATCCAGAGGCTCCCTTTTCTACTTATGAAGATTCCGATGCTGAAGAATCGATTCCTTCAGCTTCTCCACCAGAGGAGTTTTCTTTTGGGGAAACTTTACATGCCATGAGAGAGCAATTCCAATGGCAGGGCAAGATTTCTCAGATTCAAGGAAAAGGCTTAGGACCTTTTACACTTACCGCAACATAGGCCTTTAGCTATACCTCCAGTTCTTCCTGTTGTGGATGATGCATTTAATGATGCTTGCACTGCTCCTGATACTTTACCTCCAGCCCCTGCTAAGCCAGATAGGTTCTACAGGGTCCCGGACACTCATCACCATTTATACAAGGCTCCTTTCGCAGATCCTGAGACTATCTCCCAGGGGCGTAAGGCAGTAGCTTCGACCTCAGCTAAAAACCCTCTCCCTTCTGAAAGGGAATCCAGGTCCTTAGAGATGGGGTAAAAAAGTATACACCTCTGCTACTCTCTCAGCTAGAGCATTGAACTGTCATTTCCATATGATCCAATACCAAGAGTTTATGCTTGATCAGTTAACTAAGAAACTGTCCTCGGATGATTCTTTAGATAAGAAATATGTTCTAGAAATGGTGAATAACATTCAGCAGGTTAGTAACCATTCTTAAAATGTGGCTATGATGCACTGGAGGCTTCATTTAGATCAGCCATGACCGGCACAGTTATAAGAAGACATGCATGGTTGAAAGAACAAGTCCTGCTGGATCATGTTAAAGCAAACCTATTAGATGCTCCTATGGATAAGGTCAGTTTATTTGGTTCTCCTGCCCAACAGGTACTGAAGAAAAAGAGAAGGCAAAATCTGTACAAACAGTAAAAGATTTCTTACAGGTTCAGCCCCTAAGGTTTAGCAGGAACTGGCCTTCCAAAAATTGGTCCTTTCCAGACTCCTCTAAAACTCAGAGAGGGAGGAATAGGCATACAAGAGGCAGAAATCAATCCAGAGGAGGTGCCTACAGGGGACGCCAGTGGCAAGGTAACAACCAACGAGGCACAGACACAACCACTGCCACTACAACAGGACAATCACAGTGACTTGGCTTTGACACCGCCTACCAGGGAACAAATAGCAGCACCCTTAGGCAGAAAGTTAGCATTATTTTCAAAAAACTGGCACTGTATCACAAGAGACAAGTGGATTTTACAAACTATAGACCAAGGCTACAGGTTTCATTTCCACACTTTACCCGGAAAAAGAGGAATGCCAAACCTACCACCAAATCAAAAGACAGAAGCTCTAAAACAAATAGCTAAATTAGCAAGGATGAGAGCTGTGGAAAGGGTACCATCTATGGAACAAGGAAAGGGATTTTACTCCAGACTCTTCCTGGTACCAAGAAAAGAGAAAAATTGGAGGCCTATTCTCGACCTGTCCGCTTTAAACACATACATCATTGTTCCAAAATTCAAAATGCTGACCCTACAGCAACTTCTTCCCATGCTGGGCAAGGAGTTTTGGCTGGTAACTCTAGATCTCAAGGAGGCATACCTGCATGTCCCCATACGACCACATTGCAGAAGATACCTCAGATTTCTTGCAGGATCAGAGCATTATCAATTCTCAGCATTGCCCTTTGGCTTATCTACTGCGCCCAGAGTGTTCACGAAATGCCTGGCATCAGTAATCGCTCACTGCAGGCTTCAGGGAATCCAAATTTATCCATACCTGGACGACTGCCTAATACAAGCGGACAACAAAACAAGCTAACAGAAGACTTACAAAGAGTCATTTGCTTACTACAGGCCCTGGGATACACAGTCAATATAAAAAGTCAAGGCTGATACCATCCCAAAAAGGTATGGCAATCTCAGAGTTAGTATATAAGTTCGGGGGGGGGGGGTGGTTAATGATCTCCTCTCTTGTGTTTTTGGTCTTTTTTTTAGCATGCCAGCACTCTGTATTTCAAGTGCTGACATTTCAATATGGAGCCCCCCTAACTCACATCTGTTAGTATATATCTACATAAAAATAACAATAGGCAAAGAAAAAAACCTTTTACTGCAAAACAAGTTAAACACACATTACTGTAATAAAGTCTTAAAAACTAAAATATAAATATATTAGCTGATCAGGAGCAATAAAAGACATCCAAATAAAAAAATAACCTCCTGATGAAAGTGAAAGCGTAAGCCTTACAAACAGGAAATGAAATGGTATTGAAATAGATAAGAAGTTAATAACACGGAGAAAAGTCTCAAGGAGTTAATACTGTATGTCAAGTTGCTGCTGTGATTTTGTGTATTGCTGGCACTTGTTTACAAATGGACTGCACAGTGGGGGAGTACTCAGAAAGACATAATTCAGTGTACAATCCTATGTCTACCAGGATGGTTTAGTGCATTATCACAACAGGAACTTGACATATACTATCACAGAATGCAGTAGAACTACTGTGGTATGACAGCTGCAATAAGCACTGCAGCAGAAATGCTAGACATTGCTACATGCAATGCAGTGTTCCAGGCATGACTAATGTAAAGAAACCACGTGTTCTGCCCAGAGATGCATACCATGATCAAAAAACTAGCATGATAGGGAGCTTTACACTATGCCGAAAAATAGTATGACAGGGAGCTTTACACCACAATAAAAAATAGCATGACATGGTGTTATGTATCAAAAAGCAGTGTGATAGGGAGCTATATAGAATCATAAAAGATAACATAATAGGGAGCTATATGCCATGATAAAAAAATAGCATGACAGAGCAATTCAACTTCAAGCTCTAATTTGTTAGTTTGTGCAGAGAAGTGAAGACTGAATACAGAAGCTTTACAATCTACAGCAAGCCTGTTAACATTCCAGCAGGTAAGTACTGTGAGGTTTTGTGTGTGTGTGTGTGTGTGTGTGTGTGTGTGTGTGTGTGTGTGTGTGTGTGTGTGTGTGTGTGTGTGTGTGTGTGTGTGTTTAACTGTATGTCCTGCTGTCTGTGTGAATGTGCTAGTATGGCAGATGTAGTGTTTGTGTCTGTATCTATAGGAGCCTGTACAATAGTGTTCCATGAGTTAGAAGGAGGAGCACAAAACAGTTCTTCCACCTGTATTGTACTTGATATAGAGACATACAAAGCAGTCATTAACAAACTGTTGCTCAATTCGTGTATTTCATGTCTCTAAATCACTTGTTGCTGTAGTGTTACCAGGGTTCATCAGAGAAAAACTAATACTGCTACTCATACCTTTCAAATGTACAGATTTTCACAGAATGTCTAGATTTTTACCTCATACTTTTTTGTCTATTCCTCATAACATTTGTGGTTTTCTGGCAAACCGTTGAAGACTGAAGTCACTAAATAATATTAAATACTGACAGACATTTGAGTTTCGAACTTTATATCCTTCAGAAAATACATTATAATGTAAAACCTGTTATTCTAGCAAATTTCTAAGTTTATAGGAGCAATATTTAAAGTCTATCCCTATTACTTGGCCTTTGTCCCCTCATTCTTTCTGGCTTTGTCCACATTTCTTGCACTGAGAGGTTAACGTTACTGCTTACCTCTCCACCATTTAGAAGAAGAAATTTGGACAAAACCATAAATAAAAGTGCAACAAAGGCCCAAAATAGGGACAATTTTTAAACATTGATAGAAAAAGTTTTGTATTAGCATGAATTCAAGGGTATAAAGTATAGGTTCATAGGTTCATACTAGGCTATCTGCCCAAGGGCATTTATAAGCCTAGCCCATAGTTATTTGGCTTTCGCCACCCCTTTAGATTGAATAAAACTATGCCTATTATTTTGCTGTGCCTCTGTCAAGCAGTGACACTGAAGTAATCCCTGGGGTATATCTGCGATCCTCCATCCATTGGTCAAGATTCCTCTTGAACAAGGCCAGCGAGGTGCTCTGCCTCACATGTACCGGGATTTTGTTCCACAGCATAGGGAGTCTCTGGGTGATGAATCTGTCCCTCCAGCATGTTCTATTAATAACCGTGTCAAGGTTTAAGTCTCCCGCCCTTGTGGTTCTGAGGGATCTAGATTTTTGAGGTGAAGCATATTCATCAAATCAGGGTTTGACATGGCCTTATATGTCAGGCACAGGTCACCTCTGAGCAAGCGGTATGAGACTGAATAGAGCTGGAGTTCTTTCAGTCAGGCAGCATAAGACATATTTTGAGACCCTATATCCTTTTGGTGAGGAACTTTTGGGGCCTTTCCAGCTGCTGCAGGTGTCGGGTCAGATACATTCCGAATGGGACATTGTACTCAATCATAGGTCTAATGAGTGATGAGTACAGGGGGACGATGACCTCCCTTGATCTAGATGTGAATCCCTTCATGATCAGGTGGGCAATGTAGAAGGTTTTCCTAACCACTTTAGCAACATGAGTGTCAAACGAAGGCTACTGTCAACCTGGGTCCCCAGATCCTGATGACTTCTTCTGTGCTCAGTGGATTGCCACCTATATGGTAGCTAGGGGTAACCTTGTTTTTCCCGAAGGGTATGACTATGCATTTCTTGGCATTTAACTTTAGGCCATGGCTCTGGCACCAGTTATCCGTTTCTGTTAGGCCCTTCTGAAGGATATCTGTGTCAGATGTGTTTTCGACTATGGCGCCCAGTTTGCAGTCATCTGCAAACTCTGTCAGCCATAACCCTCCTGTGTTTGCTTGTACTTCAGAAAAGTAGATGCCGAACAAGAGTGGACCCAGGACTGAGCCCTGTGGGACACCACTTGTGACAGGCTTTGAGTCTGACATGGCTCCAGCAACTCTGACCCTGTGGGTTCTGTCACTAAGCCAGTTTGCAACCCATCTTGTGATGTATGGGTTTACATTCAAGCTGATGAGTTTTTCGATGATACCTGAGTGGGGTATTGTGTCAAGGCCTTTGCCAGGTCAAGGTAGGCTGTATGGACTGCCTTTCCCTCATCAATGGCCTTGGTGACTGTCTCAAAAAGTCAACCAAGTTTAAAAGGCATGATCTGCCTTTGACAAAGCCAAACTGGGTTGGATCCAAAGTCTGCAAGTTCCCTATGTCTTTATTTATGAGTTCCATTATGATCCTCTCCATGGCTTTGCAGATAAGGCTTGTCAAGCTAATGGGACAGTAATTTCCAGGGTCGGTGGAGGCACCGCCCTTGTGAAGTGGGACCACAGTCGCGTGCGCCACTCCTTGGGCACGTATCCTGAGGTGAGGCTAAGATTAAACAGCTGTCCTAACTGCGGGTTTAATTCCTCATTGAGTTAAGTGGAGCACACAGCCGGGGACACCATCCGTCCCATGGATGCTGTGTTTTTGCTTTGGAGAGCAGTTCTCACCTGGGCGTTGGAGATGTTTGGGGGCTACAATCCTCTGGTATAGATATCTCTCCTTTTGGGGCGAGGAGGAGGAGAAGTTTTCACTGAACCTGTCAGCCAGTATGTTGGCAATGTGTGTAGGTTCAGTAATCTTCACATCATTTTGAACTAATTCTGAGCATATCTGGGAGTTTCCTCCTAGGTTTCTAACATAGCTAAAGAAGGCCTTATGATTGTCTTTTGAGTCCTTGGCGATTTTTCTCTCAAAATTTGCCTTGGATGATTTTATGAGAGCTCTTAGTTTTTACTTATAATGATCAAAGGTGTCTTACCTTTCAAGGATTTTGCTCTATCTTGTAGTAGCTTCCTCCTTTTGTTGTAGAGCTTGTTTATGGCTGGGGTCCACCAGACTGGACGCTTGCCTTTGATACAAAGAGTCTTAGTTTTGTTTGGGATTGCCTGATCCATGCAGTCCTGTAGGTGCTGGTAGAAGGCATTTGTAAGTGATTCAGTGGTTTGAGTAATGTTTACCACTGGCTCAGGGGCCTTAAAGGAGACCACACTAGTTTTTAGAAGTGTGAAGTCGGCTTTTGAGAAGTTTTTCACTGTGGTCTTTTTATTTCAGGTGGGGCGGGATGAGGACCTCCAGCGAGATTAGTTTATGATCTGATCTCACCAGTGAGGGTATATTTCGGTGTTGAACATTGTGATCCCATGTTCGTGATGATGAGATCAAGTATGTTTTCTCCTCTTGTGGGGATGGTGACTAGTTGTTCCATGGCATTTGAGTTTATGAACTCCAGGAACCTTTGGGCTAGAGTGTTTGGGCTTGAGTAGTGTTCCCAGTCTATATTAGGGTAGTTGAAGTCACCTAGTATGATGGTGTTCGGAGATACATTTGTGCCCTCCATTGTTTTCAGGAAGGCCAGGTGAGGTTCCTGAGTTTGAGAGGGTGGCCTGTAACATGCTACAAATTGCAGAGCAGTCTTGCCTATGGTTAATTGCACCTGGATGGTCTCCGATGCATCGTGCGTTGCCACCAACCTTGAGGTGTGGGTGTCCTTTATGAATATGGACACCCCTCCTTTCTTGGTGTTGTCCGGATTTTGGGGCGGAACGCATGATATGAGGTGAAACCTGCTAGTGCTGGGGTGCTCTCAGGAGCCTTGAACCAGGTTTCTGTCACAGCACAGACATCGATGTTCTCCATACTGAGAAGGGCCTCGAGTGCGTGCATCTTGAGATTGAGACTTCTGGCATTGAGCAGCATTACCTTTAGTTTTTTACTTTTTTGTGTTCTAGGGTGGTAGGTTTAGAATTTGAGCCTTGCCTAAAAAAGGCACTATGGGGGTGGCAAGAGCCTTTGTCAATATCCGGAAGCCTAGGGGTGACAGGTGCAAGCCGTCCCTTGCGAAGCAGCGTGGCTTGTCCAGCATGTCATCCCAGGCAGACAGACATTGGATCCCCTTTGAATGACACCAGAATTTAAGCCAATTATTAAATTAAATTAAATTAAACTCAAATGTCTGTCATTATTTTCTAACTTCAATCTTCAGTGATCTGCCACTAATTTTCCAGAAAATCACAATTTTATGAAAAATGGACCAAAAAGATGAGGCAAAAAATGGACATTCTGCAAAAATCTGTACAGTTAAGAGGTATGTCCGCTACTGTGATAATTTCTGTGAATATACTGTTAGTAGATGACAGTTTGACAGACATAGCCTTTAAATAACTGCCCTGACAATTTTGTAGCAAATTCCATGCATTTAAATAGTTATAACTCAACATAGCAATCATTTAATAAAAATGGATGGATGAACTATACTACAAAACATATGATTATCCTAAATAAACTATGAAATGTAAAATTCAGACTTTATAAAATGCAGATGCCCATTTTTTAAGTGTAGTCAGGTACCTAAGGGTGTGCATGAAACAGATAGCACTGCATGTCCAGGTACTGTAAGTCCCAAGTCGGACAAAGCTGTAGTAAGGGTGGAGCAAAAAAAAAAGGTCTGCCCTGGGTGTAAAGTGTTAATACAGTTTCAGAAAAGTGTTTTAGACAGTGTATAGCAAAACTAGCAAAGATCAAATATGAAGAAACATAGCGGTTCTTTGCCTTTAACTCCAGAAGACATTTCCTCTGATTGAGAGGGATGCCAGATGTAGCATTATTCAAGATGCCAAATTGACCTCCCTACATCTACAACATCCCTGTGTGTGTCTCTGTATGTGTATTTCATATATATATATATATATATATATATATATATATATATATATATAATTAAATGTAAAACACTTGTAGTCCAAAAAATGGCAGGTAGTTCCAGTGTTCAAAACTCTTGTTTATTCAACCACAGACGTATAAGCACTTTCACAGATAATTTCTGCTTCTTCAGATACGTATCTGAAAGCGCTTATACATCTGTGGTTGAATAAACAAGACTTTTTTACACTGGAACTACATGCCATTTTTTGGGCTACAAGTGTTTTACATTTAATTGCAGTTTTCCTGGTGGACTGAAGCCTCTAGTAAGGAAGGTGTGTTTTTTTACTTAATATCTATATCTATATCAATCTATATTGATAGATAGATAGATAGATAGATAGATAGATAGATAGATAGATAGATAGATAGACAGATAGATAGATAGATAGATAGATAGATAGATAGATAGATAGATAGATAGATAGATAGATAGATAGATAGATAGATAAAAATGGGAAAAAGGGGTTGTGGATGGATATATATTTATATCTATTGATAACTATCTATATACATCTCTCACTCTCTCTGTATGTATGTATATATATATATATATATATATATATATATATATATATATAGATCACCTACAGAACACCGACAGCCTAAAACACCGTCACTCATATGGCCGACGCCATATGGTTGACACTCACAATATTGACAGCGCAAAAACTTCACAAAAAAGGAAAACAAAATTGCCTTTTTTCTGCTAGCAGGGGGGCTATGCCTCCCTGTACCCCGTGGGGACTATATATATATATATATATATATATATATATATATATATATATATATATATATATATATATATATATATATATATATATATATATATATATATATATATATATATATATAGGTCCCATTTGTATGACTGAAAGCTCAAAAATGTAAAATGAGTGTTTTTACATTTGTTTGTGTTTAGATTTGTTTTCAGTGGTGTGTGCTTTGCTGAAGTGAGTTTACGACAATGTGACATTTTAGCAGAATGGGTTTGTTGTTCTGATGTTCACTAAACTGAGCTTTCAATCATACAAATGGGGCCTATATATATATATATATATATATATATATATATATATAGATCACCTTTAATACACCGAATGTTCAGTACACCGACAACCAAATTCCCAAGACTGGTTCACCAACAATTCATATCACCAACACTACACTTTACCGACATCTGACTGGCCGACAATGCACACAGCAGCGTGCAAACAGCAGTAATGACTCTTAAAAGTAGTGGTCTGCCATCTAAATCATCCTAGACTCATGACATGACAATGGCAGAAGTGCCGTTACCAAGACCAGGACTAGCTGGGAATACTTATCCTGTAGTAAAGTCCGAAAGGGGGAAGGAAATGTTACACATTGAAGGCTACCTGTACCATCTAGAGTGTACGAGATGTAACAAGCATTACTGGGGATGTAAAGAAAAGCCAACTACACATTGTAAGGGCAGAGTGGTAACCATTAAGGGCACAGATTGAGATGAATTGGTAAAATCAGTTGCTCATCACCACAGTGAGTGAGACTGAATGGTACACCATCACTAATGAAGTAAAGGTGCATGCCCAATATAGTAGAGATATGCCTTGTTCTATTGTGGAAGATGCATTAGCATCCACGTCCATGGTTGCTGTCCACAATATACCAGATAGGAAGGCTCTGTTACAGAGAATAGGTAGGATTTGTAGGAAATATTATTTAACCCCAGGTAGGTGTGAAGTCACACTGATGAATGTAGATAGCAGTAGTTACAAATTGAAGGAAGGCTGTTTCATTGCTAAACACATGGCTGATACCTCAACTGACACCATAGTATATGCATTCACCACTGTTATTAACCTATACGACCTTAGCCGAGCCACAGTCTGGATGATGGATGGCACATTCTTTCAAGAAGGTGTTACATGGGGGCAGCTATATAGTATACATGGTTTGCTAAAGTTTGGATCTTACAGCAAAGTTGTGCCCCTTTTCTATGCTCTCATGAGCAAAAAAATTACTTAAGTGTTACAACTACCTTTGGCATGCTTTGTTTGCTCTATTGTCAGAAAATAACATGGAATGCAACATCAAGTACCTTCTGTGCGATTTTGAGATAGCTGCCTTAAAAAGTATTAGATTAAACTTCTCCAATGCTCAGTCCAAAGGGTGTTTATTTCACTTTGGACAGAACATCTGGAGGAAAGTACAGGGTTTCGGTCTTGCCGCCATATACAATACTAACATGCGGTTCTAATTGTCCATTAAATTCTTGGTTGCTCTAGCCTTTTTGCATGAGGAGGAAGTGATTGACACATTACAGTTGGTAAAGGATACTATCTCTGATGAAGGTCGTGACCTTGTGAAATATTTCTCTCACTATTATGTCCATGGTAAACTTGCAGTAGTTTCATACGAGAACGACCATGAATATGAGGTTTTTTCCATTATTCCCGGTAAAGTTTTGGAACATACCACAACTGAATGACTTATTTTTGTCACGTATTCAGAATTCAGTGGAAGCGTGGCACCAGAGACTGAAGTGCTTACTGGGTAGTAGAGCCACAGATCTGGATGTAATCATGCATGCTTTAAGTAGGGAACAGGACCGTATAGATGAATTAAGAGTAAGAATGGCAACTGGTGTGCCTACATCGGCTAAAAAGCGGAGAGTGTTACAAAGACAAAGTCAGTTTCAGCAGGTACTTTTGAATAGAGATGAATATACAGCTCTGGAGTTCATTCAGAGCATAGCATGACTACTAAAAATGTAATATGGAGAGATGACGTGTGAATTCCATGGAATGGGTGAATGCATTCTTGGTGAGTGCACTGCTTCAGCATTCGTTTGTGACTTGTGTTATTCTCCTGCATTCACTGCTGTTTAACGCACAGTTGTTTAATTGTATTATATGGACTGTGCGGTACATTTTGTTTCTTGTTCAGTAGTGATGACAAACTTCTATAGCTGATAAACATTTCCATTGGACGAAGCCTTTGTCGCGTTTCATGCCTCTGGGACTTGGATATGTCAAAATAGATTTGGTTTGTTCTCCACTCATTATTTTGGACTTGTCACTGTGATGTGAACTCGTTGCTGGGATATATAATACAGGATCACTAATTTCTTTGAGGTAGGAATGGTACTTTAATGCGGGTTAGTCTGCTACTGCTGTGTTTCTCACTTTCATATGGACAGTTACACACATTGATTTGTTGGTGATTTCAACGTCTGTGTATGGTAGCTCGGTGTTATGCAGTGTCGGTGATATGGATTATCGCTGAACCGGTATTGGGATTTTGGTTGTCGGTGTACTGAACGTTCAGTGTATTAAAGGTGATCCATATATATATATATATATATATATATATATATATATATATATATATATATATATATATATATATATATATATATATATATATATATATATATATATATATATATATATATATATATATAGGGTCTATATTATATTGATGAACGCTTAAATGTTCGAATCTCTAAAGGTCGACCTTTAGAGATCGAACATTTAAGTGTTTGAAAATGTAATAAAAAAAAAAAAAAAAAGGTAAACTGAAAGGGCTTTAGCAGAAGGGCAAGCCCACCTGCACCCCCCCCACACCCCCCCCACTTAAATATACCAACTCCGAGATCACACTTCAGTGCACGGCAGAGTGGAAGTGGGAAATTTCACATTCCCTACACTGTAGCGCGATCTTGGAGTTGGTATATTTAAGTAGCAGGGGGATTGGGGGGTGCAAGGGGGCGTCCCCCCCTGCTTACACTCTTTAGTTTTTTTTTTGTTTTACTTTTATTTATTTATTTTTTTAATTTTGAAAGATATTCGAACACTTAACACTTTAAGCGTTCGTTTATCTAATATAGACCATATATATATATATATATATATATATATATATATATATATATATATATATATATATTTATTTATTTATTTATTTATTTATTTATAGGATTATCTTAAATTATCTAAACCATGGAAAAATATCACCAGCAAAATATCAAAAGTAAAAACTATCTAAACACAAAATACTGATAAAAATGAAGTTACACAAGGGAAGGGGTTTATACCCTTTCGCGATTGTTGTGAGACCTCAGAGTTGGTATATATAATCAGCAGGGTGGGGTGGCTTGGAATATTTTGTGTGCAGTCATTGAGCAGTTTAGACATTTTGATCTCAATATTTTTATTGTCAGTCATGCTGCTTTAAAACATTTTAGGTATAAATCTATTCTCATGCCTGACTGTCGCAGATCTTCTCTCACACAATCCATCTACCTCTTTGCTGGGTGCCCTCATTTCCTATTACCTTCTTCCCATCTGTCCTAAATCTTCTTCGCCAGATTATCTTCTACTTTTCTGCGTATGTGCCCAAACCACTATAATCTGCTCCCTTTGATCTTTTCTGCAACTGATGCTACTATGGCTTCTGCTCTTAAACATACAAATATCCATTTGTACTAATTTAAAAAATAATGGCCCAGATTCATGAATGCCCACACTTCTCACTAGGCATGGCTGTGGCAAGCATAAAATGGAATTCAATAAACAGCTCTGCTTACTGCGTCCATCTTCAAAATAAGAGTAACCAGAAGGATATTCTAATATGTGCATAAGAAGGTGAAATACATGGTAATGAGGCAATTCAACATGACAGTGATTCAGGGACATATAAGATGTATGTTTCATTAAATTTTGCCCGTAATTCCAATACTCTGTGGAATACATACAAGCACACATCAGCAGCACCCGCTAACATCTTCTTCTTCTTTTGTTAACCTGTATGTGCAACAGGATTTAATACAATGTGTTACTGCTGCTACTCCCAGACCTCAGCCAAGAAGAAGAGTATTCAGACCAAGTTTGACTAATGTTGGACTTCATTGTACAGAAATTGTAGAGCACTACAGGTGGGACAGGGATACCTTAGAGGAACTATGCATCTTCAGCTGCCCTCACCTGAGAACCTGGAAGAAAATCATGCAAAATCCATCCCAGTGGAAGCAAGGGAATGTGTAGCATTACATATACAATCTACAAAGAATTTTCAGAGACCCACAAGTGATTCATTAGGGGTGTCACAGGCCTCAGCCTCCAGAATATTACATCAATTTCTAAATGCAATGCTACATCATGTAAGGGGGTCATATCTAGTTTCCACGTTCCCCAGAGGAGAGAGCTACCATCATGCAACATTTCAGTCTTATAGCAAACTTCCCAGAGGGTCTGGAGCTACAGACTGCACAGACTTTGAAATAAAAGCTCTACCTGGTGAACAGGGAAGGAGGTACATCAACAGGAAAGGATATCATTATATCAACAACTAGGTGGTCTGCAATGCTCAAAGGATCATCTACAATGTGTGTGCAAGTAGCCCTGTCAGTTTTCATGACTCACACATATGGCACATGTGTGACTTGTATGTAAGATTTACTAGGGGTGACTTTCCACAAGGGCATCTACTGGGATATGCAGGTTATGCACTGGAACCTAGGCTCATGACACCCATGAGAGACCCACACAACACCACTGAGCAAGGACACACTGATGCACATGCTCAAACTAGGAATATTATCTAGCATGTATTTGGCATGCTCAAACCAAGGTTCAGATGTCTGCTCACTTCTGGGGTGCCCTGCAGTTTGAACCAGTCACCTCAGCCAAAATACTCTTAGTGTCTGCCATATTGCACAATATAATTATCAGGAAAGAGTTGCAACAAGGACAACAAGGCCATGGACCAGTTTCCAGGACCCAGACAGGGCCAGCAGGGCCAGCAGACATAGATTAGAAATCTGAGGAAAAGCCATCAGCTGTGGATGATCCCGGCAGATGGAGCCACGCATAAAATGCTCTGTCTAACAGGCAGAGAATAGCACGCATACTCAATACCTAAGTGAAACCTAAGAAGCTAAGCACGTACAAACAATAACAGAGATGCATGGAAAATTAGCGACCTTTACTTACCCAGGTAATGTTTGTATTCTGTGTGCATCAGACAGTCAGCCACAGAAGTCACAATTTGTACAACAGTATTAACCAAGGTAAGTGATAGACTTGCAAAGAAGAGATAGAAATGATTCTCCTCACATGCAAGTATTGTATGTCAGTAAGTAAGACATAGTGCACATGTACAGGAGTGTCAACAGTAACTCATGAGTGATATATGCAACTTAAATATTAATCTGCCCAGTACTGTGCATCATGTATTAAATTTGCCCAGCATAGACACCCCAATAGTGGGCATGGCAATCTTAGCATCACTTGCACAATTTCTGAGCAAGCAACAATTACTAAGTAGTAGGACTGCATTACTAAGAATACAACACAAATACAATGAGGATAAATAACTACATAACAATCATTTTTGAAACTTGAGCATGAAAAAAGTACAATGCATTTGATTAAAGCAAGCATCTGAGTAAGCAAGCATTTTCATAGATTCATAATCTGCCCGGTACTGTGCATCATGTATAAAAATCCGCGGTGGTGGTGCTGCTGTAGCGTTGTCACCTCACAGTAAGATGCTGACCAGTTTGACTCTCAGCTAGAGTGTCTTCTGCATGGAGACATGCGTGAATGGGCGTACCTTCGTTGAAGGTTGTGCATTAGGGCTAGCAACTCAGCACGCAAAAATCAACTGCCAATCATTAGCGGACCGGAGTTCTGCTGTGGCGACACCTAACCGGGAAAAGCCGAAAGACACAACAACAACAACTGTGCATCATGTATAAAATTTGCCCAGCATAGACATCCCAACAGTGGGCATGGCAATCTTAGCATCACTTGCACAATTTCTGAGCAAGCAACAATTACTAAGTAGTAAGACTGCATTACTAAGAATACAACACAAATACAATGAGGATAAATAACTACATAACAATAATTTTTGAAACTGAGCATGAAAAAAGTACAATGCATTTGATTAAAGCAAGCATCTGAGTAAGCAAGGATTAGGTATCCATTATGTGCATCAGACATAGGCAACGGTAATTCACAAAGAAATGTGCAAAGAGCAGGGCACTGTCATCATCACTTGCACAGAGTGTGTGTGTGTGTGGGGGGGGGTTACAGGAGGGCAAGCCTGACACCAAAGTAGTGAGTGTGTATGTGAGTGAGGAAATCATTTAGCAGTAAGTATCCATTGTCAAGGCCAGTAGCAACAGTTGTAAATCATTCAATAGTAATGTTTATCTGCATTTGTTTGTGTGAGGTGGTATGGCAAAAATGAATTTTACAATGTGTGTATCTGCAGGTACACAGTCAAAGCACTTGTGCTAGCACTACTCCCTGGCATTCTGGAGTCACCATCACTGCCAAAAAACATGAGAAATACCTCTGTCAGGAGCTGCATTGGTAGTTCCATGACCCTGGCTAGAAATCGGGGTGCTACCTGACCATGAATTGTCTGCTGGATGGCTCACATCACTACTACATCCATAACCATGGGGCTTATAGGCATGTCTGGGTGTGAACACCTCAATCACTGACAGAGCATTGGAAGTAGTGCCACTACAGGAGTGAGATCTGGCACTGCCGCATTGGCTAACACCTGATGATATAGTGGCTCTATAGGCGCGTGGATTCTAACCCTCTCTGAGCAGATCTTCCATTACAGACACTGCATGAGCCAGTCTAGGGAGTCACAACTCACCAGCATGGTTCAGCCAGTCTCATATGTCAGATTGCACAGCATTCATTACTCTAACTATCTGTTCTGAGGCCCTGGTGGAACATGTCTGTGCCTCTGTGACAGCCCTACACATACATTATGCAGCATCTACTGACACACCAAAATCAGGGGGATGGTGGAAAGCAGGCCTTCTCCTAACACTTCTGCCAAGCCCCCTGTGTGGTACTTCACCTTCATGATGGCTAGGGAAAGACTCTGCCAGCTCTGCAACTAGAATAACCACACTACCCTGACCAACTGTGTCACCCTCAGCCTGTCCTATCTTAGATGGCTCCATGTCATGGGTATGTGTAAGCATAATAACTGTGTCCAGACTCTGGACAGAGGATGTAGGAGCCACAACCTCAGTGTCAGACTGACTCTCTGCAGCCCCAGGCTGTGTCTCTTCATCCCCACCATTACCATCCGAGGCTACAGATACTCTAACATCAGGTAGTAGGAGTTCCACAGTGCCAGTGGCAGGCTCACCTGTGATTACAGTAATAAAACACAACAAATAAAGAAATAAAATAAAAATGGTCAGACCTATGCCACATAACCCTGAGTTAAGTAATAATAGATATAAGTGCAATTAAAAAAGGAATTAAGGTAGGCTTCAAGAAAAATTCTGTACATGAATACAATTAAGAAAAGGTACGGTCAAATAATTTGCATGTGGTCATGGAACCTCATTACCAGATGTGCTGAGACAGATAAAAATGGAGATAGAAAGAGGGATTATAAACATTACAATGAAGATAACACTTACTTACCCATATAAATAAAAATCTTATACACTTAATGTCTTTGTCCTCTCTCTCTCTCTCTCTCTCTCTCTCTCTCCCCATTCCCTCACTCCCCTCCTTATCTCTCATGCTCTCTATCTAACTCAGTCTCACTCATATATATGTAAAAGATACTTGGTGGCATACCTGGATCTTCACCAGTGGACAGCCTTTGGTCATCCTTCACCTCTGCACCTATGTCCAGCACAACACTATGAACCCCTGATGAGCTACATCTATCTCTTTCAGTGGACAGGAACTTCTCCTTCTCAGTGAGTGGTGGTTCGGTAGCAGAACCAGCACCAGTAGCCTCCATTCCCTTGTTATAGCATTGTTTGTTTTCTTGGTCTTCATGATCATGTCACTGGCCCAGTGTTTGATGTGTTTGTACTCATGGCCATAGCCACCCACAGCATTGACATCATCTAGCACCTATCACCAGATACAGTCATGGAAGGGTTTGTCAGCTAAGACTTTCTGTAAGATGCATGATGCATATACTGACTGAGGATCTGCACTATTACCTTATGCTCAGTATTTGAGAATGAAGGTTTACGTGGCCCAGATATGTTTGCAACCATGCCACTATGAAATTTAAAAAAATACAAAAAATATATGTACTAAAAGAAAAAGCAAAGTGACTGACAACAAAACAAATACGCATTTATGCAGGCATTACTAACACAACTTACCTAACTGATCTATATGAGTACATACATATAATACTTAACTATAATCCCCAGACAAACAATGCAATGACAAACATGGTAAGGACAAAAAAATGTGTAACTCTGGAACAGATAATAGAATAAACAATTAATCAGTTGTATGAAATGCAACTGTTACCATTTGAGATTAGCTTTCTTGATGTTAGGCATAGTAACGCAGTTTTTGGTCTAAAATATAACCTTCACATTGCTACTAGTCATATAAACTGTTCTCACATGTGCTCACATCCTCAGAGCAATGTTGTAGTAAAGCCATGTATTTAATGAAGCCCCTCACCTTTACTTCAAATATAGATCAATTAACTCCATTTCAACTCAAATCAAAATAAATTTAAGTGGAAAAGTACTCTCCAAAAACAAAGAATCAGTAATATCCCAATATATTAAAATCCTCCTAGGAGATATTCACCCTAATCCTGGCCCCACCTTTCACAACCAACATCAAGAAAATTCTCTTCCCACACACCACTCTAACCCCACAACAGTCTAGCCACCACCCCAGTAATCTAACTTTTGTCACCATAAATATTAGAGGCATAAGAAATATAAATACTGAACTACATGTCTATATTACCAAACACAAGCCTAATATTTTTGTAATACTGAAACATAGTTTAACCCAACATAAACAACTCCAAATTTACATTCCACAGCTATAATACCATCCATAATGACCATATAAATAGTGAAGGTGGTGGCATTGCTCTAATATTTCCCAACAACTACATTTCCCCCTACAACAAACTAATACCAAAATTCAGTTCAGCAGAGTTTCTTATTACTTTCCTGAAAATTAATATAAACATATAAAAATATATCCATTACTGTTCTATACATCCCTCCTGGCAACAATACAAATACACTGGAAGATATGCTACATTGGATATCCATAACAATTCCACAAGAAAAAATACTACTAGGTGATGTCAATATCAATTGGTTGTTCATAACCGTTAACTTCCCTACATCTAACATGAACTTATATGGCTTCATACAAATAATTACTAGCCCCACACATTGAAGGAAGACATCAAATTCCTTATCAGACTGGATCCTAGTATCAGACCCTTGCAGATTCATTGAGGTACAATGTCAGACTCTCTCTCACTCGCTCAGTGACCATCCCTCAATCTATTAGACATCTCACTCATCAACTCAAGAAGGATGTTTATAAAACAACATGCAACCTGTCCTAGTTAACCCCAGAAATATTCATTGCTACCCTATCATGTATTAAATGGAACTTCCTAAAAATCACCCCCTTAGATGATGCTCTAAATGGATTCAGTACAACTTTCCTAAATATCCTAAAATAGCCTTGCACCCCTAGAAGAAAGAGACTAAAAACAAACAATGCAATTTGGCTGTCCAAAACAGAGTAGAATGCTAATGCAGGATAGAGAAAAACCATGGAAAGAATGGCAAAAATATAAATCACCACAATTTCTCAAAAACTTCTGCATGTTCTGCAACTGTCCTAAAAAGCAAATATATGAAGACAAAAAAGCTATACTATAACAATTTTCAGAACAATAGCATACACAACCCTAAAAAATTTTGGTCAGCCATTAAATAAATCTTATATCCCAGACAAAAATTCAATCTTAATCCCTCTCTCTCAATAACTTGACACTCAAAAATGCAATAAAATTCCACTCATTTCATAGACAGTGGAGCCTCTAACCAGGGATTCCCCAATATCTAATCCCAAGCCTCCCCAACAACTGTATACTACTACATTCACTTTCACCTTCAAACCTATGCCCACATCCTATATAAAAGTACTCCTAAACAAATTCAACTGTGGTCTACTTCAGCTGAAAACCTTCCTAGTGAGTGCCTTAAAATAGCAGCCAATGCCAATCCTGCTTCAGTGCTTATAAATAGGTCAATCCAGAAATCCCATGTTCCCTTTCTCTGGAAAAAGTCACACATTATCCCCCTATACTAAGGAGGAAACTCAACAGCAATCACTAACTTTAGACCTATACAATCTTCTTCTCTCCAAAATACTTGAAATGTATTAAAAAACAATTGCTAAACTATCTCCTGCAGGATGAATTTCTATTCCCAACACATCATTGTTTCAGTCCTTCCCATAGTATTAACACTGAACTTCTAACCTTTATAGATACTGTCAATAAAGCTAAAGATTATGGCAAACTTGTTTCCTCCTTATTTCTAGACATCTCTAAACCCTTCAACACAGTTTGTCAGAGCAAACTTCTACTTCAAATGTCCTTATTATGTCTATCTTAGCCCACTCTTTTATGGTTCAAAAGCTATATGACCAATGGCTATCAGTCAGTAAAACGACATTCCAATCTTTCTCCATACCTACCGCCACCAGCAGTGTACCACAGGCCTCTTTCCTTGGTCCCTTCCTCTTTAACATTCTCACCAACACTCCACACATCCACACGACAGGCCTCCCTAATACAATACACAGATGACTCCAGATTCATCTGCACATCAGATAACCTGGCCCATCTAAAAAAATACTCAGGAAGCTTTAACAGCCAGTGAAACATGGCCTGTAACTCATAACTCATGTTCAACTAAAATAATATAAAATAAACTACCTTTTTTCCCAAATCACACAGTTGTGATAAAACAAAATTTAAAATCTTCTCTCTTAATAATATACAACCATTGAAGTCACTTTTCATAACAAATCATTAGGGATGATATTGAAAGATAATCAAATTTGACCAGTACTTACAAAATTGCACAAAATAAATCACCAAAAACTAGGGATGCTTTACAGAACAAAAAACTTTCTCACCAATGCAACTAAAACTACACTTGGCACTATTTACCTCCTTCCTTCACTACTTTATGACACTCTCATCCTTACTAACTTTAAGACATCACAAAAAGTAAAACATGAACAATGTTATAATAAAGTGGCTAAACTAGCAGTAAATACCACTTTTATAACAAACCACTATATAGCATTAACAAGCCTGAACTGGTTAGAACTACCCCATCAACTAACATACACACAGCTTCTGACCACCTATAAAATTAGCACTAAATATCATTCTACACATTTGTTTCCACTTGGTCATTACAATCTAATGCCCAAAAACTTATCTCTGTCCATAAACCTATCAAATCTGCTAGGCATAGTCTGTACTCATAACACGTTGCTAAGGCCTAGCACTGCTTACCTGTACATATCGGGTCATTACCCCCTGTCCACACCTTTAAGAACCATTCTGAAAGTTTTCCTAGCCAAAATCTGTCTCTGTTCTTGCTCAATCCCAGAATAAACTATATCCCTAAATATGAACAAGTACCTATTCACACCTTATACTTCTTTACACCCCCTTCTTCACTCACTTCCTTACTTCAATCAATTTCTCTCCCCTAACTCGCTATCTAAATATGCCATAATGCTGTTTTTTTCTCCAACTTCATATTGCAATTCCAGTTTGTATTATACAAACTTACCTTTCATTTCTCTAAACTGGATAAAATTTTTCTAAATATTAAATTATCATCATATAAGTTGTATCTATTCTTAGCCAATGTTTTCCCATTATGCCTAATTTGGTATAATTGTTTAAAGTGTAAATTATTTTATTGTATTATTTCTGAAGATTGCAAAATGATTGTTCTTAAAATGTTTTTGTAATGGTTTGGAGGTTTTCTCCTAGACTGTCCTCTGAAATTGGGCATAAGTCCCAGTTGGACTTTCCCAGTAATTAATGGCAATAAATAAATAAATATAACATTAGATGAGGATGCTTCAAATAACAACTTCTATACCCTCTATACCAGTACAAAAGGAAAGGACAAAGTGCAGACAACATGCAATGTTATCGGAAAGATAAGCCACCACAACTGTTTAAATATTATTAGTAAAGAAACTTCACATATATTGGCAGTATTTGTATGAAAGTCGAAAAAGTAATGCAATTGCAACAGTCAAACAGCTGAATCTCAAGTTGGTGAATCCAGTCTCCCCTACAATGATACAAGTACCTTAGCACCAGGTTATACTTCTATTGCACAGATTAACCCCTATGTACACTATGAATATGTAAGTCAGGTGTCAATTCATTATCATTCATGATTCATGCAATCTGTTCAAAGTGGTGGGCAGGTAAACATGCTAAGGGCTAGCAAGTGTGACTCATTATCAGTAGTATATGAATAATTGTTTATCACTCCTACTACTTTGATGTAAATTTACAATTTCTGCTTTCCCTTGAATCATAGTCCTCCTCTAGGACATTATTCTTCATGTATTGATCTGATCAATTAGTACTAATCACAGAGTTTGATATGCATGATGTAAAAATTATGACATTTACTAAAGTGTGAGTAAACAAAATTAGTAACATGGCAAATTTGGAAATATGTATAATATTCTGGATTAATTATCCATATCTCCCAAGATGTAATCGTGAAAGTAATACATTTCTTTTAAAAATGTGTAAGTCATACTTGTATATCTATGCCAAAATAACCTTATGCAGTCTTATGTGTGGCCCCTTTCCCAAGAATTGTCATTACCTGACAACCTGATCATCTGTAACAGAAGTACAAGTTATTATGTGGTAAACTCTGTTAAAAGGTTATATATGTCAGGGTATATAAGTGCTGGATTCATTGCTAGATATATCCTTTATTTGGATTTTGTTGTAATTTTGACTCTGTTTTTTTCTTCTGCATTTGCATGCTGCTTGACATTGCATGTCATTAAATGCCACTGGTCACTAGTCACTGTAAGTTAGCAACAGTCAATTTCTGGAGACAAAAACTCAAAAGTTTAATTTGGGCTGTCATCAATAGCGCAGATGAGACTGGCACTGTTCTACTTCCATCAACCCCCTGGATACTACTGAGTGAAGAAAACGTACTTGTTGACCACCATATTCTGTACTTCAATGTGTTAATGCAGCAAGTTTGGAGAAACAACAGAGGTAATGTGTCAGCTGAATCCAGTTTACAGATAATTCTAATGAAGGGTCAGAATAAATAGTGTCATGGAATTTTTGCTTGGAATTTAATATGAATTAAAAGTGACTATAAAATAGTAAAATACAACACAACTTTGTGTAATGATTGCTAATAAGTCAACTAAAATCTGTGTAAAATACCTTGAGCGTAGCAATAGTGATAGCTAATGTAAACTACACTTTCATATGTATAATCTCCATAATAGTTATTGAAAAAAGTATGACTCATCGCATATAATTATTATGTGTGTAGGACAGCATGTCATGTAAAGTATGTATGGCACCTAAGCCAACATGTTTTACTCAGGTCATGCAACTCAATGCATATGAAATTAATTTACAGAAACAAATAATAGTTTTTAAATATAAATCCAGTAACATAATAGGTAAAAGCCAAAACATATAGACATGTTATAATTAGATCTCAAGTAATATCAAAATTGTTACCCCTCATCTTACAAGTTCAAAATATTATTTTTCCAGAAGTATAAACAGTTAATAGCCAATATTTAGCAATTTAGCCTTTTTTAAGTATCAGGCTCAATTCCTAGAAAATATTACTCAAAGTTTGTAGTTTGTGTGTCACACCAATCTATTATATCCCAATTCATAACATATTACCTCTAAACAACAGTGATTATAAACATCACAGACTTGATGTCATGTGATCTCAGTGTGTCAGAAGACTGTAGGAATAATTACCATCAACCATAACAAGAGCATGTGTAGAGATGTCAATATTTTATTTGAACTATATTGGTTATTATCATCCTAAAGCATTTGATGATTTTACAGTGGAGCATGAATAAATACAGTGAGAATCACACCCAGCCATGTCTGACTGCCATATTTCACATATCCAGTACATATTGAAGAAATCATGCCCAATTTCTCCATAATACAGTTACTTGTGCATATTTATTAGGCTGCTGGATGTAATGTAGACCTTATGGGATGTTTTGTTTGTCATTATTGTGATGAAACTGGATGCCTACATTCCCCCTGGCTTCAGTCTTTTGTCACTGTTCCTTCAAATTTGTGATGTATGTGTTGCTTTGTAGAGTGATCAGATAATGCTCATGTCTGTCAACTATTTTTTGCATAGTGTCTAGGGTTTAAATCTAGAAGTATGTCAAACATTGTTTATTTTTTTATATTAGTATTGTGTTTATAACCATTGCCATCATATGTTATTAACCCACCATTTTCCTGTTCATGTCTTAATCATGTTTCTAGTATCCTATCCCTGCTTGCTCAACACTGGAAATACTTTATTGTACAGAGCATGACAGAATTAGTATGATGACAAACATCACATTTAAACACCACAACTTGCCCAGAAATGACCCATGAGCAAAAATGTTTTTATGTATCTCTGCCTGTGTCTCTCTCTACTCACCTTCTGTATCATCGGTCCTCAGCACTTGTGTGATGAAGGGCATGAGCAGCAATTGTAATGCATGGTAAATGCCAGCTCATGTGTTATGACAAAATCTAGTGAGCTGTTGCCTTCATCCACATTAGTGTGCTGCCCCTCATGGTACTGTACTTAGCCTTGTTGCACTATGGAAAGACAGGCTGATAGTACTATGAGGAGGCAGTTATCATATGTTGAACAGGCTGCAGAGTTGAATGTACACTCTATGGGATGCTGCTATTGTAACTACTGTTATACACTGCTCATAAACTTCCTTACCCTTTACTGATTCCATAATACGTTGAAATGTGTGTGTTTTGGCACCTGATATTTCCTTTCTTAGTGTTGTAATCAGCTATTGATCATGTCTGTAGACTGTCAATGTGGATTGTCAGGTGTCTAAATCCAACATCAGGTGTGAACAGGTATGACATTTTGTATTATTTTGCCACTAGGGTTTAACATTAAAGACATAAGATCATTAATTCATTTGAGAGTTGAAATTCTTTATGAAGTGCCATTTGAAAGCTTTAACTTGCTGGAAAAAAATATTACTAAGACTTAAGAAATATAGTAACATAATGGAAATGCTATTTATTTCAGAGTTTGGTAGTATAACTAAAAAAGAAAATAAAAGTGTAATTTGGGACTTCAGATATGAATGTGCATGAGTTAAAACTGCTTTTTCTTTCACTGTGTACTAAAGTACATGAATTTAAAAAAATATGTGATGAAAGAAACATATAAATCAGGGGGTTGGGAAGAGTGGGGGAGCAATGGATATTCTTCTTCTTCTTCCTTTGGCTTTTCCCAGGTGGGGTCACCACAGTGGATCACCTGTCCGTTCAGGATTAGCAGTGGAGTTTTTACATTGTTGAGTTACCAGCCCGGTGCCCAACCTTCCACAGAAGGCACACACACTCATGCACTCATGCCTAGGGCCAATTTACAGTGTCCAATCTACCTACAGCATGTCTTTGGGATGTGGGAGCAAACCAGAGCACCTGAAGAAAACCCACGTGATCACAGGGAGGACATGCAGACTCCACACAGAAGGCACTCCAGCCAAGGATCAAACCAGAGAACCTCTTGCTGTGAGACAGCAATGCTAACTGCTGCACCACCACAGCTGCCCCTGGGAGGGAGCAATGGATATTAATAATGGGAAAATTCAACATATTTCAAATACAATAATTGTGAATGGTACCAGCAGATTTGTTAAGTACTGGGATCAACCCAAAACATATTACTTCTGTGGGATGAAAATAATTTATTACTATACTTTAAGAAATTAAGGTGTGGCTAATATAATGAGACTATACATACAGTTAAAAGCTATAAGCCTCTTTGTAGAAAATGTAGAGAATTTATAAATTTCTGGTTTGACTGTCCCATATTAGAAAACAGAAAGACTAGCTAAAGAGGAAAGATTGGGGATTGGGAAAAAGACAGGCAATAGAAAATATTACTACAGAAGGTGTTGAACAAGAAGATAGTGTAAGGGAATGGGATACTGAAGGAATATTAAACAATGAAAAGGTAGATAAGGAATAACAGTTTAAAGTAAGGTTATTAATATACACGAAGGGAACAGGTTTGCAATTTTAGAAAGTGGAGAGGAAGAAGAGGAAGAAATGGGGACAGGAGAAGAACAAGAACAAGGTAGTGAAAAATAAGTTGGCAGAAGATTTCAGAGAAGAAAAACAAAAATAAGATGTGGAAGTAAAACACTTACAATAAAGGAAAAAATATAGATATAGGAATTCTAACACTAATGTGAATATCATTAAAATTATATGAGGTTTGATGGTGGTGGAATGGTGTAAAAAAATAAAAATGGAAGTTTGTTTGCTTGCTAGGTACCAGATGTAGCAAAGCAAAAAAAAAGAAAGCATACAGGCAGTATGGTGGTGCAAAGTGTATAGTTGGTAGGAAATGAGACATGTTCTGGGATAGGAATTCTTATAAAAATGAAGAAATAAGAATTTTAAATGTAAAAATAGTAGTATCAAGAAAAGTAGTGATATGTCACATGAGAGTGAGAAAAATATGTAAGATTAAACTCCTTTTTAGGGTATTATTTTTCAATAGCATTATTAATAGAAAAAGTGTATGAATACTATATATGATTGCATGTAATCTAACTGTATATCAACTGCCTATGTAATATTTTACTGTGTACATGGAACTTTTCTTCATGGGCCTCCACTGAAGAAGGACGTGTCTAGTCGGACTTTCCCTGTTAACAAATGTAAAATAAATAAATTAATAGTGATTTCTGCATTTATTAAGATAAAGAACAGAGAACAGTTTTTGAAACAATCAAAACACTTGTGTTAGTAAATATCTCAACAGTGATTGTTAGAAATTTTAATTGAAAAGGAAGAAATAATTCAGGATATTATGATGGTAAAGGAGTTAATACAATATGGAAATTTTAAAGTGGGAAGAATGGAGAATGAACATATAAAAGGGATTTTAAGACAGAAATTGATGATATAGTTTACTCTAAAGACATGAATTAAATAACAGGGGAAGTACAGATGGTAGTGTTTTCAGATCATAGAGCAGTGTGGGCCAGAAGAGGGAAGATAGCCACATAATTAAGGAGGGAAGGGGGATAAACAGATTAACTGTAGTTTAAAAAGGAAAAAAAAATAATAAAAGAGAAAAACTATTATGGAAAGACCACATGACAATGAGACCATTTTATACAAACTGGACACAGTAGTGGGTAGTGTATAAGCAGAAGTACAAAAAATATATTTAGAAGAGGAACAAAGGAGAATTAAAAAGAAATAAGATGAAATATAAAGAAATTTTCTGAAATTATGAGAAAAGATATAAAAGGAAGTGACACAATAAGGGAAATATAAAAACAGATTTATGAAATGAATAGAAAAAAAGTAAAAATGATGTTAGATAGGCAAAAAAAATTCTGAAAAGAAAGAAAAAGGAGGTTTCCTCCTATTTAGGAAACATTAGTAAACCTGAGAGAAGGAAAGATGGATTGTAAGATGGCAAAGGAGGCATAAAATGCAAACAACAAGATATTATGGAGGTTGTACAAAATTTTGTAGAGAAAATGTATGAAGAAGATATGGATGGACAAGAATGGAAATTGAAAAAATATCTGAAAAAGTAAGGATTTTTTAGAAAATGATGTAGCAATAGAAGAAATACAAAAGGTAATGAAAGAATATAAGAATGAATCAGCATCAGGGCTAGATGGTATGAGTTATGAGTACTATAAGGAAATTAATAAAGACAACAGAGAGTTTTTTAAACTATATTAAATGAATGGATGAATGAAGTTGTAATATAGAAGATGTGGTGGAGTGATAAAATTTATATAACAAAAGAAAGAAAAAATATAAAAAATTGGAAGCCTATAACAATAGGTAATACTGAATAAAATATTTATGAAAATACTACAATAAGGGTAGAGATAGTATTAGATGAAGCAGTATGAGAAGGGATTTATGACATACAAAGAAGAGAGGTAAAAGAAATGTTAGTTATAATAAAAGAAATAGTAGAGAGTATACTGGAAGAAAGTAAAGAAGTATGACTGATAGCATGTGACACAACTAAAGCCTTTGACAAAGTGAGCCTTGAAGCAATGTGGCAAATTGTGGAGCACACAAAATAGTAGAAAATAGTAATGCAGTAAACAAATATTATGTAAATTCATGGGTCCAAGTTATGATAAATGGATGGATGAGAATATAAGTATTAAGAGGGGAGTCTTTCTGAATTATTTGTGTAAGTGGTGAAATTCATTTGAAAAAGAGTCTCAGAAGAGTATGTCACAATAGGTAAAGAAAGGTGTTGGCATCCTTGCAGACCACAAACCACACTAACATTTTTTTAGAATATTGCATTTAGGTAACTATTGTCTTGTCTAGTAAATATTCATGTTTAAGCTGCATGAAATCTATAATACTAATGATACCTACCTGATAACCAGGTAAGCCCACTGCACATACAGTCTCTTTTTCAGGGATAACCCAGGAGCAATGCTTAGTTAAGCACCTTGCTCAAGGTCACACAAAAGGCTGGTAAGAGAATCAAACCATCTACCTTAAGAATTGCAACTCATAACTTTAACCTCTGTACCAATTGCCAAATCTGTAACCATTTACAATGAATACCAAATTATGTCTAGATGTTTCTGCTTAATTTGATTAATATATGACAATCTCCTCAGTAAACTGTAAGGTTAAGAGTAAATAAACGTAATTGGATTTTACAGAAATCCTTCACTCAATCTTGGAAATACAAATAAATCCATAAAAGAACTTGAGCATGGTGAAACAAATAATACATTCATGGCCAAGGATTTAAATGCTGTCCATATAGGCTAGCATACTTATGTTTAATCTCCTTCACCTGAGGAAAAACTATTATCCTTCATTATCTACCATGATGTAAACCTGCATGTGCGTATTCCAACTCAAAATACAACAATATGTGATGTCATTTCAGCTACACCAGATACACAAGTAGTAAATGTTCACACTTTGCCATAAATTGGTAATTCAGGCCATAATTCAGTATAATATAAAGTTATCACCAAACTAAATAAATTATGAGGGAATTTACTGACTAGAAAAAGTGTTTATAATGGTGATTATAAAGCTATAAGTACACTTTTAAAGAACTGGAACTATAGGCTTATATGGTAGAGCAGAACCTTTAAAGAGAGATGGAATATCTTCTGTGATAAACTGCACAAGGCCATAAACAGCTATATCTTTTCAAAAATATTAAGGCAGTGTTGAACTAAAAACAGAAATCTATGATGGAATAAAAGCATATAAAAATTGTCAAGGATAAAGTTTTTAAGAGGAGAAAGCTAAGGAAAGGTAGGCAAACTCCAAAAAACTTTTCAATGTATAAGAAAAGTGCAACAAAATACATAGTTAAGTCATGCAAAAGAAAAATCTGAATACCATTTGACAAATTTTATGACTGATAATAAGACATTTTTTTTCAAATATAAGGGAATACAACTGTTACAGGAGATATATCAACTCTGTGTTAAGCATCGGGAACAAGTAAATAACTAGTACCAAGGATACAGGTACTGAGTTATTTAAGAAGTTCAGTGTGGGATATAATGAGTCTTTAAAGCAAAAACAAACTGCTAAAAAAGTTGTTGAGGCAAAATGCCCCACTATAGACAAGATAGATGGATATGTAGATAGAGCTATATAGATACTGGGGTCTACTTCTAAATTTCAAATTTTCACAAGTCGACACCATAAAATCGAACATGTGAAAGTTCGAAATTTAAATAAAAAACAAAATAAAACCAAAAATTTTTTTTTACATTTTTGCAGGGAGGCAAGCCCTCCTGCACCCCCCACACCCCTTGCTAATTAGATATACCAACTACGAGATCGCATTACAGCGAGAAAAATGGGTAAATATACCATTCTGCTCTGTATGGATTTAAATGGTTCAAACCTTCACAAGTTCAATCTTATGGTCTCGACCATAGGAAATTTGAACTTGTGAAAGTTCAAAATTTAGAAGTAGACCCAAATATAGATATTGATATATATGAATGGTTTGTTGAAGCAGTGAAGAAAATGAAGGAAGACTCGACAGCGTAGCCTAACAATGTAAATGTTTACTTCTAACTCCTCTATTCCAGAAACCACTATTCCAAATCAGGAGAAATTTGCATATGCAATTCTATTACATAAGGAAGGAAGATCTGACTAATCTGATAATTACTTACTAATAAAGCTAATGAGTATTAGTGATAAAACCTTTAAAAGGGTATGGTTAAAATGCAAAGAACATCAGTAGAACCTTGAAAGCACTGACATTTTCTAAAACATAGATTCTCTAGTGGTAGATCTTCTGTAACAAACTTAATAAAATTTTATACTGATATAATAACAGTGAAACACAACCATATTCTAATGGATATTATGGTCTTGGCTCTAGCAAAGATGTTAGACCCTGTATCTCATTTTTTTATTATTCTTATATAAGAAAATGATTTAAACCCTTACTTGATTAAATGGTAAGGAATTAGGAAGATGGAAGAACATCTGAAGTCCATATATGCAATGTTAAATCAGATCAATATAACCCAGTTTGAGGTGTACCACTGCCCAAAATGCCAATTCACAATAAGTATTAGGTGGCTAAATTTGACAATGATTTAAAAGTGTAAGCTTTGTTACAACTCTAAAAGATCAGGACGTACTGCAAAGGTATATTAACGGACTAATAAAATGAGCAAATGAGAAAGATATTACATTTAACAGTAAGAAATATATGGTACTTCATTTAGGACATAATAATGTAGAATATCCATATGGTATTGATAATGAATTGGTCTCCATATTGCAAAATATAATTGTATTTATTTATTTTATTTTTTTTATTGGCATTTGCTTGTCAGGTTAGTCTGAATGGACCTAAAAATACCTTTTTTTGATGGAAGCCTGGAGAGAAAAGCACTAATACAAAACTACAATTTAAAATTAATCATTATATTAGTTGAAAGTTATAAAACAAAACAGAGCCATTAAAGACAACCGTAAAAAGTGTAAAACAATGTAAGACATATTTTATAATGAGTTAAATACAATTTTAAAACAACAATACAATAGGATGTGAGTTTGTGATAATATACAATAGGACAGGAGTATAATTATATTATGTTACAAGGAAAAATATGAGGACTATAAAATATAACGTGAAAAAATACAAGGAATATTCACTACAATATGTAAACTATTGAAAAAAACAGCTAAAATGCAGGGGGTTTGCAAAAGATGGACTGAGATGAGAAAGGAAAAAAGGAGAAAAGGCAGGAAAGATAAGTGAAGCAAATACTATCGGGGCGGAGAGAAAAAAATGTAGGCTAGATACAGTGAATGTTATGGTGAGTGGAGGAGGAGAATGAAGGATCATTGTGTATAAGGATGTCTTGTGAAAAAAGTAGTGAGGTGAAAAGACCAGAATGGGATGTGGAAATGGAAAGGTGAATTCACCTTTGACTGAATTTTAAAAGTAGTGGTTTGTGAGTTCTAACTCCTAGAAAGTGTTAAACTAGGTTGGATTAACTAAGAGATTAACACGAGCATGACTGTGTACTTAGGCTGTTTTAGGTGAGTTTTACATGATTTTAGGTTGCTGATTTGGTTCAGAGAGAGAGGAATGGAGTTCCATGCTTTTGAAACACAATTTGAGAAAAATGAGTTACCTGATGAGTTTTAGGATTTATAAGTAGCAAGCAGAGTCTTGTCCCCAGATCTGTGCTCTCTATTTAGGGAAAATGGTTGAATAATAGATTGCAGAGCAAAACAATTATGTGGTTGATGTGTACATTTGTGGGTTACTAGCAGCTGTATCAAGGTTAACTGTTATGGGAGCTCTAAGCAGTTAAGATGTTTTAGTAATAGATATTGGTGAGTTTTTGAGTGATGATAGCTGCAAATTTAATGAATTTGTTCTTGTATTATTCCATTTTGAGTACTAATGCAATAGGAGGATTGATGGGTATTGGGGAGGAATATAAGAGGGTTGATAACAGGAAGACTGTATTATTTATTTTATTTGTTTATTTTATTTAATATTTGTTTACAAGAATAGTCCAACTGGGTGAAAAGCCCATTTTCAGCAGAGTCCCAGGGAGGAAAGCTCCACTGAAAAAAATTACAATATTTAGAGAAGGACATAACAGAAATTATGAACATCCTAAGAACTCTTACTTCATAGGGAACATATTATAAACATAATGAGAATTATAAACATCACAGTTGCCTTACTAAAGACAGTAAAGAATTAGACAGATATATTTAAAGAAATAGAATATGGTAAGAGAAAGTAGAGAGAGGAGGAAAAACACTAGAAAGAAATCAAGAAATGAGGGTGACAGAGGCTAGAAGACAAAGAAGTGAATGAACAGGAAAAGTAGAAAAGGAAGGATGAAGATAGGTGGAGAGATTAAGTAAGGGAAAATGTTAGGTAGAAAGAAGGAAAGGAGAGAGAAAGAACAGGGGTAAGGTAAATTATAAGTACGTGAGAATAAGGAAACATCTAGATGGAGAGGAGGAGAAGAGGAAGAGAGTAAGGAAGTAAGCAGATTATAGAGGAAGTAGAGAGCTAAATAGAAGAATAAAGAGATTAGCCAGGTCCTGTACATGGGCAGACCCAATTGGTCATTAGGAACACTCTTAGTTGTTTTTTGAATTGTTTTAGGTCAGCAATAGTTAATATGCTCTGGAGATAGAATTCCATAATTTGGAGATGTAGTTACAGAAAAGAGAGTCCCTGACTTGTTATTGGATTTGGAGACTTGTAGTAAAGTTCTGTTAGAGGATCAAAGAGTATGGGTTGTTAGTGTAAGGGAAAAGCATATTATGAAGGGCAGGAGGCTGATGAACAAGTCTGTGTGCAAGAGCTAAGTGTAAGTTAAATAGTGTGGTAGTTCTAGCCAGTTTAGTTAATGTAAAAAAGAGCTGTTGTGAAATCTGTAAGAGGAGGTAGTAGCAAATTTGTCTATTTCATTATAGCAGGTTGCAACTGCAGCCAGGGTAGTTTTACTAATGTCATTGAAGATAAGGGAATCATATAGTAGGGTGGGGAGAAGATGAGTTCTAGCTATAATTTGTTTTGAGTTGTTAGGAAAGGTTTGATTCTATATAATGATCCAAGTTTCATATGAGACCTCATGATGGTCTGAGAGAGATGAATGCCAGGGGTCTATATTACAACATCAAACTCACAGGAGTCTGAACATTGTAATATCGAACCCATATGTTCAAAATGTGAAAAATAGCAAAGCCACAGAACACCGATTTTTTTCCCAGGGAAAAAAATCTGTGGGCCTTTTTCACGGCTTTGCTATATCCTCCTCTGTGGTGCGATCTCGGAGTTGGTATATTTAAGTACGGGGGTGTGGGAGGGCAAAGCCCCCCACATTAGTATAAATTTAAAGTGTACGTGGTTTTTTTTTTTGTTTTTTCCCTGGGGAAAAAAATCGCTGTTCTGTGTGTTCATACTTTTTGGATTTCGAACTTCCCAGTTCGATATTACATCATTCGAACTCCTGTGAGTTCGACGATGTAATATAGACCCGAATGTCAGTAGACAAGTTATTATCTATTAGAATGCTTAGCAATTTAGTTTGAGTTGCAGCTGTTATTATGGTGTTGTTAGAGGAACAGATTTTGAAAGTTATAGGGAAACTTGTAAACGGCTGGGGTAGAATAACATTACCTTAGTTTTAGAAGGGTTCAGAATCAGTTGTGAGTCAGATAACCATGCTTCAACAGATAGAAAGGATGTCTGAGTAATATTGCCAAGATCATTTATGGAAGCAGTACAGATGAAAGTAGAGTCATCTGAATGCATATTGAATGTGAATATTGAATGATTGCTTGGATTATATGATGGAAGTTTATTTTGTCATCTACTGTGACCACTACAAGTTTAATATGTGAAACCTGCTCTGTTTGGGAATTACTGGTGATCCATCCTCCACTAATGCCACTACCCCTGAGGGTGGACATACCTTCAAGAATGCCTCCTCTCTGAACAATTAAAATAAGTGCATGTTTTTAAAAGCTTTAACACATTATCCAAGCAGCACCCATCTGCCTGGAAAGTACTACTTATGAATAACCAGATATCTTCAGACAAGAAGCAGTTTTGAGAGTTCTACTTTTATTTTAACCACCTTTCTGTTGGGTGATATTGGAAGGGATCTTTCCACCACTATATTCCTTTGGATAATATGGTACTTCAACAGGGACACTGTTAGTTTTTTTTTCCTGTAAGCCATTAGGTTTTAGATTGGTGAAGTCTTTACTGAGATATATGTTGAAGAAGGTTTTTTGGACAGAGAGATTTAGGTGTAAATAAGAATAGTTTAGTCTTCTTGAGATTAAGAAGTTGAGCCTTATATAACTATGTTACAACAGATGACAAAAAAAATTGTTGTGTCACGTCTTGGAGTTCTATGAAGTTTTCAGCTCCGCAGATAAGAGCAGAGTCACCTGCATAATGAACTATGATGGCATGTTTTGTGGCAGAGTAAAGATCGTTTGTGAAGAGATCGAATAACACTGACCCAAAAACTGATCCTTGGGGAACCCCTAAAGACATAGCTAAAAAGGATGCGTAATAATCTTTCTGTTTTATTGCCTGTGTCCTTTTTGACAGGTAGCTCTGAAACAAAAAAAAAAGATGAGGAAAAGCTGTCTAGTGCAGAAAGTGTTAGCAGTAGTAATGGATATTATACAGTTCTGAGTGCTTTTGATAAGTCAATAAAGAATCAAGAGACAAGAAGAGTTCCTATTGCTATTGATTGTATTAGTAAAAGTGAATGGGGCAGTAGTTGTACTATGGTTAGGGCAGAAGCCCTGCTGTGTGGGTGTAAGAATGCCAAGTATTTTAGGAGTTGCGAGTGAATACATTTCACAAGATTTTTGGATAGTGGAGAGAAGATTGCTATGGGCCTATAATTTAAGTATTCGGTGGAAATTCCATCCTTATGAAATGCAGTTCCAGCACACAGCATCCAGATATCAGCACCAGCACTCCAAATTAATCCACAGGTCTCTTTGTAAAAGTTCCAAAAGATTTATTACAAAAATACTTTTAAAAAAACAGTAGGTGAGAAAGAAACCAGGTGGCAGATACAGCTTAATGCATCTGTTTATCCTGGAATCAACGAATATATATCTGTAAAGCCTCTGTTATAAACACAAACAATTTTGACACGAGAAGTATTAACCAACTAAATGTATGTTTAAATGTATTTTTATTAGTTGAATTATTTTAAATAATGTTTTTAAGTATAATTAGGAGAATGTGTACTTAAAAGTATAGGGGAAGTTTTAATATGAGCACTGTCACTTTAATAGATACCTTAATAGATACTTAAGGATTCAACCCATGTGACTTGGGGATGGGTTTATAAAAAGTCCAATTTAAGTATGAATTAATGTTCTGATTAAGTCTTTAATGTAAGATGAAAGCGCTTAACCTGATTTAAGTGTATTTTTGTAATCAATCGTTTGGAACTTTTACAAAGAGACCTGTGGATTAATTTGGAGTTCTGGTGCTGATATCTGGATGCTGTGTACTGGAACTGCAATTATTTAGTGTCTTACTAGTTGACTGTTCTGGTTTATCGTTTCTATTTATCCTTATGAAATGGTAAGATAAAGAAGGTTTTCCATAGTTCTGGAACATAGTTTTCTGTGGTGGGGCAGTTGTACAGAATGGAAACTGGGTAGGCTATGGCATCTGCTGCAATTTTTACATTTTCTGCAGGCAGATTAATTGGAGCTAGTGTGGTAGATTTTACATTGAGGAGGGCTGCTTGGTGGTGATGCAACTTTGTTGGGGGGGTTACTGTATCTGTTCTTGTTAAGTAATGATTCAACAGAATGCATGAATTGGTTAAACTGATCAACAACAGTGTTGTCTGGATGCAGTAGTGGTTCTTATTTGCACTGGCTGGAGAAGCTTGTTTATTGATGTCCAGAACTGCATGGAGTTATATTTACTTCTATCCTGAAAAGAAGAACAGTAAGATTTTTATATCATCTAGTACATTGTTTGGCTCAATCCATAAGGTATCTATAATACTGCTGGTTTTTCTCTGAATAATTTTGTGTCCAGGCCTTACAAGCCCTGTCCCTATCTTTCTCGAGTTGTTTAGCTGTGGTACAAAGCCATGGTGCAGGGTTTGCTTTAATTCTTTTAGATCTAAGTGAAGCATTGGTGCTGGAGATATTTTGAAAGGCTGTATTAAAATCTGACACTGCAGTATCTAATGGTAGATGTTTAAGGGCATCCCAGTTAAAATGCTCTGGTTGGAAGTTAGTGAGATTTTTAACTTGCTTATAACTATATGTTTTTGGAGACTGGTTTATCTGTCTGACTGCAAATATAGGTAGATGGTCACTCATGGTGTCTGGAAGGGTACCAATGGTTGTATTACTATTTGATGAGGAAGTAAGGCTCTAGTTAAGTGTTAAATGTTTCATGGAGATTATATTATTTCTGGTTCAAGAATAGATAAGCTGGTTGAAACTATACAGACGTATGATGCTGCTAGGTTGTGCTGAGTTGATTATCCTCCAGTCAATGTTGTTATGGTCATCTTGGATAACTGTTTCCTGTCGGGTTTTATTTCAAACCCAACATAAAAAGTCTTCTGTACTGCAAATAATGTTACCAGCAGGTATGTATATGCCTATAATGGCAAAGGATTTGTAATTACTGAATTTCAGCAGTGAGATAACTATTTCTGCATTATGAAATTGTGGAATATTGTGGGGGAAAGGTGATAATTCAAGGGCATTTTTTATAATTTATAGAAACTCTGCCTGCTTTTTTCTTTGTTCTGTCTAGTCCATGGACACTATAGCCAGGGGGTAGAAATGTATGTACTTTTTACATAATTTTAGCCATATCTCTGTAATTACTAACATAACATCCGATCAGGGAATTCTGGGAGACTGATCCTTATGCTTCTGATGTTGATGTGAAATAGTCATAGCCCTGGGAAGTTTGTAATATGAGGTGATGATGGGTTAGACAGCATTCTCCCCGGGCCTCCACTGAAAACAGGATCTGTGGAACCTAGTCGGACTTTCCCGGTCAACAAATGTTAAATAAATAAAAATTTAAAAAAATTGTATCTGGTTTGGGATGTATGAGTTGGCCCAAGTACGGGCTTTTTTCAGCTATAGTACTGAAAAGCTTTGCAATAATTTGCATCTCTGTTACTGATGACATTGCAACACAGAGAACAGGAGGAGGGGCTATGAAGCTTAGTGACTGCATCTGATACTGGTGACATAAGAAGAAGAGGGACTGTGAAGCTTCGTGACATTCAGCTGCTATTGGTGACATGGAAGCAGGAAGAGTTGATGGAAGGATTTGCTGCACTGTAAAGTGACTGCCACTGATACAAGATACATGGCAAAATAGAGGGGTCATGGAGATGGGCTGTAGAGTGACTACTGAGTATTGTATGGGATATGTGACTGCCATTTCTACCCGACACACACACACACACACACACACACACACACACACACACACTGTAAAACAATGAGGGCAGAGCTTTGGAATATACAGTGAATGTCGTTACTACTAAACACATGACAAAATAAAATGCAGGAGGGTATTGTGGCATACAGTGCCTACCACTGCTAACAGTCAGATGGCAACACAAAAGGGAGAGGTTTGATTTACTAGGAGAATACAACATGAAGAAGAGGGGTATTATGGGGTATGTACAGAAAGCATCTGTTACTGGAGCCTTGCCAGAAAGAGGGAGGAGAAGAATGTAATCTCTTTGACAGCTTTCAGGCCAGAAACATGACAACCTGAAAGGACAAAGAGTGCTTATGCGTATGATAACTATCTCTGCTCTTCAGAACTTAGCAACATGAAGGGTAGAGAGAGGGCTGAATGACCCTTTATCTGCTGCCAAAGACAGGTAAACATGGAGGAGAGGGTCTGCAATATAAGGGGAAGCACCCAAATCTGCTTAGAACCGATGGTCAAGGACACCACATGCACAAATGCCATGGATATAGCCAACTTGTTGGCAGACAGGGTCAGTGAAAACATCACCCCTCTGTCCCCTCCATCAGTAATCCAGGATATCCCCAGCACCTTCCCTCCATCCCTTATCTCTTGGAATCAGTCATTACCATCCTCTCAAAGGCTAAAAACACAACTTCCATGGAACCCAATAACATCCTAGGCTGCATCCTGCATCAACTCAGGAAGGAACTCACAGCACCATCAGGCAAACTATTCAACCCAAGCCTGAGTACCAGTTTGGTCCCAGCTGAGTGTGGTCCCTTCTTGTACAATGTTTTTAAGCAATGTTTTTAAGCAATGCTTTTTTTAGTTTGAGCATGAGGCTTAATTGTTTTTCACTGCTACTTAATTATTGTGTGATTTTTATTGATTAATTGGCATTTTAGAATCTCTATTTAAACCTGTGCATTTTTTACTGTGGTGTCTGATGAAGCAACTTTGGTTGTGAAAGTGCTTACCACTTTGTACTTTGCTGTGATTAAACGTTTGCTGTGTGTTATCTTGGTGCATTTTTTTACTTTTTACCTTTCATTTGGATTTATTTCTGCACCAAGGTTTTACCCAACACAGTTTCTTTGATTTTCTGAGTGTGGTCCCAGCTGAGTGGAGGATGACCACCATCATCCCTCTGCACAAAGGTGGAGCATCCACCAATCCAGGTAATTATACACTCATCAGCCTAACTAGCTTGATTTGCAAGGCCATGAAATGCATTATAATGGACCACATTACTAAGGACATCAGCAACCTCAAAACATTTGATCCCACACAGTTTGATTTTGACAACGGGAGACCATACCTGTTAAATCTGGTAGACTTCTTTGAGTCAGTCACCAAAGCTATGGATGAGGGGAAGACGGTGCATGCCACCTATCTTGACATGGCCAAGGCCTTCGACACTATTCTCCACTTGGGCATAACAGATAAACTATCCTAGCATGGTGTAAATCTGTATGTGACCAGATGGGTAGCTAACTGGCAAACTGATAGAACTCATTTAGTCAAAATAGGAGAAACTACCTCAAGTAGTAAAACCATAATGAGTGGCGTATCCCAGGGATCGGGGGCCCTTGCTGTTTGGGATATACATCTCCAAGCTGCAAGCCAAAACCACAGATCTATGGCTGACAGAGTTTGCAGATGACTGCAAGCTGAGCGCTGTCATCATCTCCCCTAGTGATGTAGACAAACTGCAAGAGGGTGTCACCCAGACAAATGACTGGTACCAGAAACATGGCCTCAAACCAAATGCCAAAAAATGCATCATCCCCTTTAGGGAGAGTGACTTCTCCACAAATTATTACATCAATAACAATGTCGTAAGCATGCATGCAGTTGTGAGGGACCTGGGCACCCAAGTTGACAGCAATCTAACTTTTGACCACCATGTTGTCTCCATTGCACGGAGAGCTTTCTACATGGCTCACCTCATTAGTGAGGGTATTTCTTCCAGGAGCAATGAAGTCATAATTTCCCTGCAAGTATAATGCCCCTTTCAGCATGTACCTGACGAAGCACATGTAGCAGCTGGGGAGACCACAGAGGTTTCTGACCAGGAAAATCCAGGGCTTCAAGAATCTATCCTACATGGATAGGCTAAAAGCCCTGTCCCTCTTCTCCATCTTCTACAGATTCCTCAGAGGTGATATATGTCTGGTATACAGAGCAATCTCTGACCCAACCTTGATGAAATTGCTGCACATCTGCAAGCCAAACTCCACTCGCTTGACCTACATGAAAAACCTCAACTTTGTCTGTGACATCAATAGGACATGCTGGCGGGAAATATTTGTCTCCCAGAGACTCCCCCATCTGTGGAATAGACTCCCTCTCCATGTCAAGCAGAATACTTCATTATCCCCTTTTAAGTGCTACCTAGATAACTGGATGGTAAATAGAAAATACACCCCTGGGATTCCACCTGTCCCTGCTGAACAGGGACATTGGGTGCTGACTTGTGGGAATATGAGCTAATTTATTGGATAGTCTTATAAAGGCATCAGGGCCAGTATCCTAGTAACTTGCTATGATCCTATGATCCTATGAAGTTGGTTGATTGAGCCATCAACACCTAGGAATATGGCAGCATGAACTGATGGATAGTGCTGCATGCACAGTGACTGACACTGCTACCAGGGACTTGGAAACCTAGATTTGTAGACAGCACAGAAAACTCATTACTGTTGTTATTAAAGCTTAAAGAATGGGCAACCTGTAGATTGCACCCTAACTGGAGAATGAAAGTGTGTTAATCTACAGGTAATTTCCACTGAAAAAGGAGTCTGCTGCTCAAGATGCACAATCTCTGCAGAAGTAAAAGTCACTTGAATAATTCCACATTAAAGAGCTCTATAAATAATTAAGAAGTGGATAATAGCAAACAACTTTATATTTTAATGTTTCATCTACAAAGTCAGTGTCTGATGCCCTTGAAGAATAAATTACCTATGTTACATTAAAAAAAAATTGTAAGCTGCTAATACTGCAATAGGGAATGGATGGCAAAGTGACACAGGTCCATAGTTACAAGGCACCTCAACCAAAAGAGGAAATACTCTGGGTTGTAGCATCACCCCTATCCTTAAAGTACACATGGTATGGGAGTAGAACCCACAGATTTCTACATCAGAAGTAAGAATGCTACCTGTTGTTGTACCTGTTGTGCTACTAACACTGCTTTCAGATTCTCTAGCACAAACAATAAAGACCATTTGTTAAACAAAACAGTCGCACATCGAAAACAGACATAGCATGAGCAGCAGTAAACCTCTCATCCCATGCTTCTCCACGGTCGCTTCTTAGTTCTCTACTCCACTAACTTCATTCATCAAGAAAATCCAAAAATCACATGCTCCACTCCATTCCAGTTTAAATGTGCAGGCATCATACTAAAGACATATGTGCATATGCTACTAAGAACACACTCTGTGTGAGTCCTTAAAGTAATGTAAGTTTGTCAGCAGTAGCACCCACCCCCATCAGTGGGCCCTAGTTGACTGCCTTGGTCACCTAGTTCTGGATCTGGCTCTGGTGATGTCATTGCTAAATTCTCCTGAAAAAACTTTTTGTTGCATTTTTTACTAGGAGTGAATATGAGGAAGTAGCAGTTCTGACAATAGTGTCTACCCTTCAAGAATGTTAAGAGTGTGGCAAAGTTAATTAAGTGAGCATTTCTGAAATATTGATCAACACATTGTATTTACTGCATATGAATCTCCAAGACTGGTAGGTCAGACACTAAATCTAATTTCTCAGTCTCTATGCAAAGTCTCACTTTATTACACTGCAAATGGCAGTTGAGATCTAGTGTGATTCTTACCTTTGACTGAATTATTTACAGGATGCATGGATATTTCAGAGAGTAAGAAAGCTGAAACTGAAAATATTAAAGGGCATCATCATTGGACAGAAGTATTCTCAGAGATGGCAGCTATACCAGGTTCTAGTAAAAAGCCTCCAGCAGAAATGTCACATTTCCAGAATAATGGTGTTTCCGCACAGCAAATGTAGGTTGGGAAATTGTTTATTTTGTCTGTCTGTCATTGTACTAACAAGTAGCCCAAGACAAAGTTCACCAAGAGTGCTCCTTTTCCTGTTCTTTTCTGTACTGTTGTGGCGTGTTTAATGGTTAAGTAGAACTCAGCATAAAGCTCAGTATGGATTCTCAGTTGATCACTAACCTTATCTTATTCCACAGTACACTTACATCAACATTTATTAGCACATTAAAGTCAGAGAGATTAAAAACTGACGAAGAAGGCAACATACGAGCTTATCGGATGATTCCAGCATGTGCTATGGACGACACACATTGAACAGCTTTGCTCCCTCCGGTCTTAAAGTCACACTATTATGTTTAGTATTTACGCTTCAAGGTGCAGGGATTTGAGGAGCACATGGTTAGAATGTGCAGCATGAAAATAGATAAGCCATTTTTTTTTAACCTGAAAAAAAGTCTAAGTCAGGTTTCTGACACAACCAAAAGAGATATGGTAGGAGCTTTTACTTATTATGCTAATGTCATATAGTTGTATCTATCTATCTATCTATCTATCTATCTATCTATCTATCTATCTATCTATCTATCTATCTATCTATTTCCTTAGTTGATCTGGTAAATAAACTGGTCCTAAACACAGGAAACATTTCTGGTCATAACCTAGGCCAAATGGCAAGTATATACATGAACAAGAATAAATAAACAGTTGTGAATTAAATATGTAGATAGTTAATACCTCAAAATTTGTTTAAATCTAAACATTGTCCAAATAAATTTGAATAATAAAAACACTGAGAAATGCAGCAAAAAGAAAGTAGTCATGATGAAGAAGATGAAGATGGCGATTATAATGATGATAATTGTGACAATAATCCCTCAATATATGTCCTAACAAAACATTATTGTATACATTGTTCAATTGCTTGATTTTTGTTGACTGTTAAACTATTTTATTTTTTGGAGCTTTTCTCCATGAGCTTCCACTAAAAATGGGTACTCTGATCCAGTTAGACTTTCCCACTAAACAAATGTCAATAAATAAATAAATAATAAATCAATATTTACAGATTTTCAAAATGATAGCAGATGTGGAACCCATTCCTGAGTCACAAACAAACAAATGGCAAAGACATTGCTAGTCATTTAAGAATATATATATATATATATATATATATATATATATATATATATATATATATATGCACACACACACACACACACACACACACACACACACACACACACACACATATGGCATATACTCAAATTTAATCATTAGGTGAGCTAAGGAATATGTTAGAAAATTCAGGGCCAAGGTCGGAGTGTTTATCACATGATCTGACTATTATCTATGATACCTAGCATGCAAAGTGCAGGTAATATTTTATACTGTAAGTGTATGTGACTGTATAAAGGTTTCTATAATGGCCAATAATGCATATTTGTATGATTATGTATAATTGTGCATACACAAGCAAGGAAGGAGAGCATGTAAACATTGTTGCATTCCCATTTTTATTTCATAAAATCAGTAGTATGTGTTACAAAGTAATAGGCTATTTTAATATAGCTACCTACAATCCCACCAATATCAGTAAAAACATGCAGACAGTTGTGTATGTAAGTGACCATCCCCACAGACTACAGACAGGATCACTGCAGATAGCATGTACACTCTTAATCTTAGCTACCAGTTTTAAAGTCACTTGAAGAGCTGTCCCAGTTTGTATGCTGCAGCATGCTATCCCTACATTTCTTACAATCTGGTGTACTCTGCTGTGTGTCATCTTATTTTCTAGCATCCCACTTCCACGTGCTTCACCTTGCTTGCTCCTATGGCCTGCATATCTCAGTAGACATTCCAGCAAATTTGCTCTGTTTAGCACCCAGTGGTTAGTTGCACTTACCTTTTTTCACCCATCCATTCTTTTATTTGTTTGTTTACTTTCATTAATTTTGCTGAAAGTTATTCCTTACAGTCAGGTGTTATAGTTTGATAAATTCTGTAATGTCATTTAGTAAGCCTCACCTGTCCTCTAGTCCTTTGAGTTAATTGTGCATTCTGCTCATTCAAGATGCATTACTCAGTGACTGCACAACATTACAGTACCTGCTGTCATGATAAGCAGTTAGAATGAAAATTACCAGCAGTTGCTATCAGGGCTTTCCTCCGGTACCTCATGGGATAAAATCATCATTACACGTAGTTACCAGTGCCAGATGAACCAACCTCACCACTTCATGAATGTGTACTTTAGCACCACAGATGAGCCAAACAATATACATAGACAACATAACCTAGTACCAAGAAAATGTAGTTTTCTAGCCTTATTAAAGTGGCTTAGACAAGCAATACCAACTTGAATAATGCCTTCTTATTTTTAATAAGAATACAATGCAAACTTTGGACTGATAGGGATGGTTGTAATTAGGGATACAGGCAATAGGCAAGAGGGGGCTAGAATTTACTAGAGAAAACTGGCAAAGAAACCAAGGTATTGGAAGCAAATAACTAGAGTGGGAATGGTAATAGAATGGGAAGAGGCAAGAACACATTTCAACTGGAGGCCAAAGACTGCCTTCCCTATCAGGGACTGATATCAGAGTATAGGTACAGAGAAAGAGAGGGGAATCCTAAGTGAAAGACCTCCTCTGTTAGAGTTTCTGGTCAAATCTAGAACAGAAACTGCTGTTAAAAAGGGATAATTTGTACGGCATATAAAATATTGCATGATAACTATAGGAATCAGTCAGGCAAGGTTAGGAAAGATTGGGAGGAGAGATTGTATAAGCAATTCACAAATAAATAATGGAAGAATATATGCATGACTCCCAAATGTGCAACAAAGTCTAGAAGATTTAAGATTTTTGCTTGGAAGTGTTTGCATATGTATTATATCCTGAGCAGACTCCAAAGAATTTTTCCTTGGGTAAATAGCAAATGTTGTAGGTGTGATATTGAAGAAAGAAGTAACTGGGAACATATGTTTTGGGAGAGTAATAAGTTGGCAGACTTTAAAAATTCATAACAGAGTATTCTGTCAGAAATATTGGGTGAACAAATGAGTGTAACTATGGAAATGATTTTTGTGAGTTGGAATACAGGATCTGAATTGTTTACATATAATAAGGCCTTTTTAAGTTTAATTCTGGTGACTGCCAAAAAAAAAAAAAAACAACAATTACTAGAAAATGAAAATCAAAGTCTGAAACAACTGTATTTGAAGTAGTGTGAATATTGTAACAGACATAAAAGATCTGGAGGTGGGATCTTGAGAAAAACGGAGAAGCAAATTACATACAAAACTGGAAATTGCGGGAACAATACATACAGAATAATGTTTTGGATAAGGAGTGAGGTTTAAGGGAAGGCAGGAATTGAGTGAGTTATGAAAATTGGGTTGATGATAGTTGCATAAAAGAATATATATAACGTTTGTTACTGTGGACATGTTAACATGGTTTGTTTTCTTTTCTATAAATGTGTTGCATGTCTGTTTTAAGTGATAATACAATAAAGGTGTTAAAAAAGAATACAAAGTAATCTTTGACACAGATCTTACATACAAAGTGTTAGCAGTGGTCTGTTTTAATAATTGTTTGCCAAAATCAATATAAATATTCTTCCCACCCACCCTCACCAACTTCAAGCCCTATGGGCCTGGGCAGGTAGTTTGGCCACTATCCATAGCATTATTTGTATCTTTAGAATAAGATGGCATGCTGCATGCATCCACAATGCAGAAAGGTTAGGCTTATTATAGGTTTAAAGGATTTGCTCTAAGATTCCCCTTTCCTGCACCCAACTGACCCATTCATTCCCCAGTGTGGTAAGAACTTTCCAGCTAGTTTGTTCCTCACTGGAAGCAACAAACTGGTGTTAAGGAGTGGAACAGTCTGACGATCCCACAAACTGCCTTATCCACCCCACCCCCTTAATCCCAGTTTGTCAGCTTGCACACTCAGACTTGCTGCTTTCAGGAGCTATGTGTGTTACTATGCATGAGTATGCATTGGTGGTTTCCAGGCAAAGCAGATCACCACTATGCATTGTGGGCTCACTAGACTCTTTGCTGTAGGTAATGAAATTGCAATTGTTATCAATGTAGAAAGCTGAGCTGCCTCCTTTTGCCCCAGATGGACAAGCTGGCATCAGCTGCTCACTTCCAGCATCCCACATCTGGTCTCTGCAACACTCATGCTACTAGTCAGACCCAAATGTCTAGGATGCTCTCTGTGTCATAGAACCAGGTCTAGCAGGCTCATGTTTCTTGATTCATGCTCCATAGGTTCATAGGTTCATAGGTTGGTACTAGGCTATCAGCCCTATGGCCTATACAAGAAATATGGCTAGGGTAAAGAGGCTAATGCTGGCTGAAGAGTCTTTGTGTGGGCTGTGGGACCTACTAGTTCATCCTCTTCATAGACACATGATATGCAAAGACATCAAGTTGGAAGTGCATGCATGATTGCATGGGTTTTGTTACAATTACATACATACTACAAGTCCCACAGCCCACACAAAGACTCTTCAGCCAGCATTAGCCTCTTTACCCTAGCCATATTTCTGAAACTGAGCCACTAATCAAAGCCTGGTCACCAGATTTGCAGATATATGTGTTCCTTCTTTTCAGATCTGCCAGCAAGTGAGCATGGGATTTGAACAGTGTAATTTTTAAATTATTGTTTGCATACCCATGACATACTGTGGCACATAATACATAATAATGCTTCAGGGACAATGGTGAGCTTGTTTTATTTACATACTGTTGCACTTTTATCCTTGGCACACTGTGGCCTTGCATCATATTGTATGTTATGTACTTCTGTCACCACAAACCTGAATATGATGTGATGATGTCATCCTGTCACAATCAGATCACCATGGCATAGATGACCAGCAACAGTAAGCCAATACATAGTAGCAGCATGTTAACACTGCACCTGTGAACAGGAGGTTATACTCCATCCCTTTTGCAACTTAAATATTCTTAGTTTGAGGCAAACTGAAAGAACAGTGAAGTAATTATTGCGGATCTACCAGGCTTTCATTTGTCCATTTATCACTGTCATTTAGATGTGCTACAATAAACTGACTGCCAGAGCAATGAAGTGCATTTGGGCCTTATTGCAGCCTGACAGTGCTGAATTCCATTTGATCACAGCTAATGTCCTGGTAAGAAACATGAGGCGGAAAACTAATTTTCAACATGATGATATATAGTGGTCATTATAGTACACAATATAAGAAATCTTGTACTGCAAGAAACTTTGCTTAACTTCATAAATGAATTAGTTACTAGAGTTGTATATTTCATAAAATGTAATAATGCACTTTATTAGGGAAACAAAAGTACCAAAAAATGTAGAAACCATCAGTTTCTAAATTTTATTATAATCCAGAAATAAAATAGGTCTTTTTGTTTTAGCATTCTTGCAGTACAATGCCTAAAAAATGGAAAAATATTTGGAAAGTGACAGGAAGGGACAAGGGAGAGAAAGAAAGATAGAAAGAGTGGATTAGTGGAGAGGCAAACAGAGACAAAGAGAGAAAAATAGCTTAATTAAATGTATGTTAAATGTATGTTACTATTATTTAAAACTACACATTCTCTCAGCTCAGATCTGGAAAGTCTACTGACTTTTTCAGTCATTCTGTGCTTGGCAATGTAAATATTGATGCAGTAAAACAATGCAGTAGAAAATGTGCATCATATGCTACACAACATCTATATTACAAGACTGAATGCTTAGGTGATAGAACACCTAAACATCGAACTTGTAATAACGAAACCAAAAATGTTGAATGGCGCAGGAAAACACATCGGTTGGCCACGGAAAAAAATAACTTTACACCCAAACTAAGTGGGGGGCTTCACCCCCCATACCCCCCTAACTAAATATACCAACTCCGTGATCGTGCTACAGTAGAGAAAATGGCAAAATCTGGCAAGCGGGTCAATGGAAATCTTTCCCTGCGTTAAATCGGCCGTTTGCTGTTTTTTGCTTTTGATATTACTAGTTCGATCACCTAAGCATTCAATCTTGTAATATAGACCTGCTACACAGACTTACAAATATTTTATTGTTGTAAATTTTCCATTCTGTTCATCAGCATGCATTGCATACCAGAGTAAAACAGCTGCAGGTCACTTCAGATTTAAAATAATTAGGCAGGTCCTTAGTAGCTTATTTTTTGTAATGTAACTCCAAAACTAAATTTGGACTTAAGTAATTATATATTGCTTATAGTCATGAAAGGTGTTTAAAATAATTTTATACTTTGACACATTTTTATTTGATTCTTATCAGACAGCTTTATTTAACTTCTTTAGGTGTTTAATTAGTATTTGATAAACTGGTGACTTTTATTTGTATTCATTGGCTTCTTCCATATATTATATTATATTATATTATATTATATTATATTACATTATATTATATTATATATGGTGTGATAAGGAGACACTAAGTTCTGCACCCATTTACTTGGATAAAGATTTATGTACATACACTTTTTATTGCATTTGTGATGCCTGTGCCCTGGCCCAACAATCAAGGAGCCTCAATCCTCACCACTAACACCAGAGAGTGCATCTCATATATGAGGAAAGGATAAAAAATACACACAGTAAAGTGCAATTTCTCTTAAGAGCACACAGAGATCACAGCCAGTCTGGGTCTGGTTGCTCCCTTGCTCTCCAGGTCCCCAATAAGACTCCCCACTGGCACAGTTATAGGGTCCAGATCTCAGCTTAGTGGGCAAGATAAAACCTCTAGCACCCTCGCTGTCCAACCAGTCCTTTGTGTCCCTGCCCAAGTAGCTAACACACACATGTGCTTTGAGATAATAGTTTATACAACCACACAGACACTCCTGGGGAAGGCTGACACAGGTTTCTCCAGCTGTGCACCTTTCTCCCAGACTATGCAGTAGTTCCACTTGCCACTACCCACTAACACTTATCAACTACTCAAAGGCCCTTAAAAGGGTGTCCAATTATTACTGTGCAATATTATTATCCAGTTGGTAGTTTGACTAAACAGTCTCAAGGCTTATCAGAGTGACTTGGTACAGGATCCTTATATACATGCAATGTACTCTAGAGCTTAACTTATCTCTACACAAACCAGCCACAGTTAAAAGGTTTTAACATATTTAATAATAAATAATTAAAACCACAAGACAATACTTTCTACTACACAGTCAATGCTAGTCAAAAGTTCAGAGATCACACAGAAATACTTAACATAAATCAGTAGTACAGTTCTGACATCACAGAAAAACACAGTCTAATCTTTCTAGTTCTAGCTATCACTAAAAGAAAACACAAGTCTAAGATAATTTACATAAGAAAACAGACAGACTGCTGTGAGTTGGATGATCAAGACAAAAATGCTTAATGACTTCTGATTCTCTCTGTTTAAATTGCTATTGCAGTTCTGATAAACATTACATCATCTCTTTACACTTTCCTGGTGCTCCCAGACTACACATTAACTGCATTTACATTCTTAACATCTCTCTTTTGTTATCTTGCAGCTGGTCAGGAACAGAGCAATAAAAATACATTTGCATGTTTAAATCTAGCAATTTATCTCTTGATTAAAACAATAGAAAGAATTTCTTCATCAAGACTTTTTGGCACCACTGCTACTTCACAGGGTTACTACATGCTTTACTTTGGTCAGTACAGTGCACTGTTGTCACATTTATTTCCAGTTCCACATGTAACAGTATTTCTTTACCTTTAAGACAGCAAGCCTGTAGTTTACATTCATATTTACAAATGACAGAATTATCTGAAAAATTATATCTGGGTAGGCTGGCAGCCTTCACCCTTCTCTACTAGTCTTCACATCCCCCCACCCCAGAGAACTCAAGCTAGTTTTTCAAGTAACCCTTGAGAAATGCTGCTTGAGAGGGTTAGGTCGATCTGAGTGTACCTACCCCATTCCCTGTCTTGACAGCCCATCTGCATTGGCATTGCTACTCCCACTGTGGTGCTGCACTGACATATCATATACTTGCAATACTAGGCTCCATGTTAGCAACTTGGCATTTTGCTGGCTGGCTCTGTTTAATGATTTTAGGGGGTTGTTATCTGTCATAACAGTGAATTTCCTTCCATAAAGATAAGGTTGAAGTTTCTGCAATGCCCACACTATGGTTAAAATTAATTTTCTACAGCTGCATAGCATTACTCCCTGGGTTGGAGCCTATGACTGAGATAAACCACTGGGTGCTCTTCCCCCTCTGAAGAAATCTGGCTAAGTACAGCCCCCACCCCATGGTTTGAAGCATCCACCTGCACAACAAATTCTTTGCTGTAATCTGAACTGGCTAACACATGGGGTCCTTCCAAAGCTGCTTTAAGCTTCTGGAATGCCTGCTCACATGCTGGGGTCCACACTACCTTATCTGGCCTGTTCTTCCTTGTCTGGTCTGTGAGGGGAACAGCTATGGTACTATAAATGGGGATGAACTTTCTGTAGTACCTGCTGTCCCTAAAAATGCCCTCACCTTCTTTTTAGTAGAAGGTGCAGGCCATGCCTGAATGGCTTCCACTTTGGCAGGTCCTGGCCTTATCTTACCACTCCCCACTCTATGTCCTAGGTAGGAGACCTCCGCCATACCCACCTGACATTTGCTCAGCTTAATGGTCAACCCTGCCCTCTGTAGTCTGCCCAGTACCTCCCTGACATGCTGAAGGTGCTCTGACCAGGAATGGCTGTAGAAGGCAATATCATCTAGGTAAGCAAGAGCAAACCCTCCTGCTCCTGCTAGGATATTATCTATCAGCCTCCGGAAAGTCACTGGGGCATTCTTCATCCCAAAGGGCATCTTTGTGAACTCATACAAGCCAAAAGGAGTCACAAAGGCTGACTTCTCTCTAGCACTGGGAGGCACCTGCCAATAACCCTTGGTAAGATCAATGGTTGTAAGATACTTAGCCCCACCCAGCTGCTCTAGGGCCTCATCTGTCCTAGGCATGGGGTAAGCATCTGACTCTGTGTGACTATTTCCTGTAGTCCACACAGAACCCGGTGCTGCCATCCTTCTTTGGCACCAGCACCACTGGGGAGGCCCAGGGACTGTTGGACTCTTGAATCACCCCTAGTTCCAACATCTCCTGTACCTCCTCCCTCGGGGTCTGTTTGACTCTCTCAGGGAGGGGCTTGACTAATAGGCCTTTGGGGTCCTGTATCCACCTGGTGCTGCACTAGGTGGGTGCACCCTGGCTTCCCACTGAACATGTCCTCAAATTCCTGCAACACTGCTTGGATTTCTCGAACCTGGGTAGGAGATAACTGCTGGAACATTGCTACCCCTTCCACTGAGGTATCAGCCCGAGTCCCACTGAGGAGATCAGTCCCCAGATCTCCCTCAGACTCCTCCTGCAATTCACTGCAAATGCTCAGCACAAGGGCCTCCCTATCATAGTAAAGTTTCATCATGTTAACATAGTACAATTTGTGCCCCTGCCATCTGCCTAGCAGTTCCACCATGTAGTTAACTTCACTTACCTTTCTTACCACCTTGTAGAGTCCCTCCCAAGCTGTTTGCAGCTTGTTGTGTCTGACAGGAATCACAACCATTACCTGCTGCCCCACAGCATGCTCTCTAGCTTGAACATTCCTGTCATATCACATCTTTTTCTGTTGTTAGGCTTCTGTCAGGTTCTCCTGGGCCAAGCCTATGAGTTCCCTAAGCTTTGTCCTGAGGTTTAGGATGTATGCCACAACAGACTCCTTGTGAGACTCGCATTCACCTTCCCACTCATCTTGAATTAAATCTAGAGGTCCCCTCACCCTATGCCCATATAGCAACTCAAAGGGTGAAAAACCTGTGGATTCCTGGGGAACCTCTCTGTAAGCAAACAACAGATGGAGCAAATATTTGTCCCACTCCCTCTTAAACTGATCTGCAAATGCCTGTAGCATGGACTTGATTGTAGAGTTTAACCTCTCAACAAGACCATTAGTCTGGGTATGCTAGGGGGTGGTCTTCATGTGCTTCACCCCACAGGACCTCCACAGACAAGCCAGCAGATCTGACATGAAATTGGCACCTCTGTCAGTCAATATTTCTTTTGGGAAACCTACCCTGCTGAAAATCTCTAACAAAGCATTTGCCACCTTCTCTGCCTCAATGGAGGACAAAGCCACTGCCTCAGGGTATTGTGTAGCATAATCCACTACCACTAGGATATACGTTTTCCCTGTGGAACTTGGGGTACTCAGAGGACCCACAATATCCATAGCTACCCTCTGAAATGACTCCTCAATCACAAGCAAAGGCATCAAAGGTGCTCTCACCTTGTCTCCTACCTTGCCTACCTTTCGCCAATGTCCACAGGTCCTGCAGTACCCTGTTACATCTCTGGAAATTTCAGGCCAATAGAGGTTCGGCATAATATGCCTCTTTGTACATTTTATGACCATATGACCTGCAAAGGGACTATCATGGGCTATGGCTAGAAGCGCCAGATGGCAGGCTCTAGGCACTACTAACTGCTGTATTCTCTCACCTTCTAGCCCTTCCTCAGGGGTCCACTCTCTGTATAGTAACCCTTTGTCCCAGTATACAGATTCCCCCTTTCCTTGAGAATCAGGTGCCTCCCTAGCTACCTGCCTCAGGCCTTGCAATGTAGGATCTGAGAGTTGAACCTGTCTCAACTCTCTCCTTGTAACCCTTCACAGCTCCCCTTCCACAGGAAGTCTGGCATTCTCTGACAGTGGTGCCTCACTGTCAGCCTGGGTACTACTACTCACCTCTACCTTTGCAATCACTCTGTCCAAGGAATCATCAGTACCCACAAGCAGCTGTGGCTCACCTTCAGTTTCACTGCTACAGAGTAGCTCCCTCCTTGAAGTAACCACCTCAACAGCCCTGGTTGCAAGTATGCAGTCTGTCTGGGTCTCCCCCAGGCTACCAGACACACATGCTTGTCTCCTAGCCTGACAGTGTGTAACTGCATAAGCACACGGTACTGCCTCATCCAAATCATTCCCTATCAGGACATCTGCAGGTATATCCTCAAACACACCTACTTGCTGGCTTCCTTTTCCACCCTCCCAGTCAAGGTGAACCCTAGCCAAAGGTATATGGAATGGGATTCCTCCTAAAGCCCTGACTGGAGTAGACTGCCCAGGCAAGTAGTGCTCCTCTGTAACCATTACAGGCTTTACAATGGTTATATCAGAGACTTTGTCTCTCTTGGCAATGGCCTCTTTGCCATTCACTACAATAGGATATAGCCTCTGGTGGTAGTTTGGGTCTACTTCACCCTATCAAAGGCCATTAATATAAAAGCTGATATTGTCGGCACCAAAATGCCAAAAGCGAAAGTCATCACGCGTGTAAATGGAAATCTCTGTAAGGGGAGATTTCTCTTTACTGCAATGTAGTGCGATCTCGGAGTTGGTATATTTAAGTAGTGGGGGTGAGGGTGCAGGGGGCTTGCCCCCCTGCATAGAGCAATTTGTGTTGTGTTTGGGTGTTTTTATTTTTTTTGTGTGTGTTCGATGTTCGGGGGTTTCGACATTTTTGTGTTGATTATTATACTGTCGACAGTCTGAGTTTTCAACAGTATACTATAAATGCAGTAGTTTGGTACCCTTATTGTCCCAAGACAACCTACTATTGGCATTTTGTCTTTCCCACTTACTGGCTCTCTCACCTTTAGTTCCCCAACTTGCTTCCATGAACACCTGTATGACACATGGCCCCACTGGTTGCATTCAAAACATTTAACCCTAGCTCCTGGATGTGTACCTGGACTAGTGGCTTCCCCTGCTACTGGCAAATTCTGTTGTGGGAGTCTGTTCTGCCAACCATGGGTTCCTTTAGACCCATGAGCAGTACTGGGGGTCCCCTTCCTGTGCAGGGCTGCCCTGCTTGCCAGGTATAGGTCTCCCTTCTCACCCATCTCATCTGAAGTAGCACATTGCCTATCAGCTAATCAGATCCTCATGTCCTCAGGCAAAGTGCTAAGGGCTTGTTCCCTCACCAAAAGGTCTGCCAGCCCTTCAGAAGTGGTGACCTGACATACACTCACCCACCTATGTAAATAAGTGCTCAATTCAGCAACATATTCACACACACTTTCATCTGCCTTGTGTCTAAGCTCACAAAACGTTTTCCTGTACATTTCAGGTGTTAGCTTAAACAGTTCTAAAAGACATTTCTTAACAGCAGTATAATCAAAACATGCAACAACAGACATTTTGGACAGAACGGTTACAGCTTTACCATGGAGTAAGGGGGTCAAGAACTGTACCCAGAGCCCTTGGTCAACTTCATACTGTTTACATACCCTCTCAGACATATGAATGGAACTATCAAAATTATCCCCCTCTTTAAACCGGGGAAGATATTTACTGACCTTTTGTGCTTCTGGGGTCTAGTTACTCCCTTCACCATTACCTCCATGACTCTGGCAAAGAGTCAGCATCTCCTTCTCATGCTACCTCTGCCTCTCTTGTTCCTCAGCTTGCAGACATAGTTTCTCATTCTCCTCAAACATCCCAGTCTCTCATTTGCTTCTAATTCCACACACCTGGCCTCCATCTCAAGTCTCTTTAGCTCCAGTTGGATTTTTAAGTCCACTGCAGAAAGGTTGAGCTGTCCATTCTCCGAGGGAATTATATCTCCACTGCCAGTCTGATTGTCCTCTTGGTTGCTGTTTTCTGATGCAACTGTAACCAAGGCGGCAATCAGGTCTGCCTTAGTCAGGTTTCCATGCACCAGTACCCTAGCCTGGAACATATCCACCAGCTGGCTCCTTGTCAGCTTTCCATACTGCTCTGCTGACATGCTGCCTGTTCACCCTGACTAACTAAGCTAACAAAAGAAACAAAACAATTGTGATCTGAACTCTGAGTATTCACTGCGTGGCTGTTTTAGAGTACAAAACACCTTCAAAGCTCACTGTACACAAACTACAGGATTCACTCTACCCACACCACTACAAGCCAATTAGTATTTGCCAATGAATTAATATGTGATGTGGATATCCCATCATTGTCAAACAATTAATATGTGATGCCCATGCCCTGGCCCAGCAATCAAGGAGCCTCAATCCTCACCACTAACATTAGCGAGGGCATCTCATATATGAGGAAAGGATAAAAAGTGCACACAGTAAAGTGCAATTTCCCTTAAGAGCACACAGAGATCACAGTCAGTCTGGGGCTGGTTGCTCCCCTGCTCTCCAGGTCCCCAATAAACCTCCCCACTGGCACAGCTATAGGGTCCAGATCTCAGCTTAGTGGGCAAGCTAAAACCTCTAGCACCCACTCTGTCCAACCAGTGCTTCGTGTCCCTGCCCAAGTAGCTGACACACACACAAACACACACACACACACACACACACACACACACACACACACACACACACACATGAACTTTGAGATAAGAGTTTACACAACCATACTGACACTCCTGGAGAAGGCTGGCACAGTTTCTCCAGTTGTGCCCCTTTCTCCGAGACTATACAGTAGTTCCACTTGCCACCACCCACTAATACTTATCAACTACTCAAAGGCCCTTAAAAGGGTGTCCAATTATTACTGGCAATATTATTATCCAATTGGTAGTATGACTAAACAGTCTCAAGGCTTATTAGATTGACTTGGTACAGGATCCTTATATACATGCAGTGTATTCTAGAGCTTAACTTATCTCTACACAAACTAGCCACAGTTAAAAGGTTTTAAAATATTTAATAATAAATAATTAAAACCACAAGACAATACTTTCTACTACACAGTCAATGCTAGATAAAAGTTGAGAGATCACACAGAAATGCTTAAAATAATTCAGTAGTATAGTTCTGACATCACAGATAAAAACACTTAGTCTAATCTTTCTAGTTCTAGCTATCACTAAAAGAAAACACAAGTCTAAGATAACTTACATAGGAAAAC